>NC_062526.1:6707550-6770050 GCF_022655615.1 Tachysurus fulvidraco
TACGAGTGTGTATAGTAGAAAGTGTATATATCCGGCCTTATATAAGCTTTAAGAACACCCAGTGGATAAAGTAGAGGAAACTAAAAAAACGCCAGATAAGGACCGTGGATGAAGACAAATATTCAGGCCACATTTCTGTAAGTGGATACAGCATATTTATGAAGCCTGAGAGCTGTATTTGTAAGTGTCAGAGAAGACTAAGCATAATTCTCAAGCTAATGAGTTGACCCGATTGTTATTCATACATGCTAATTAATTGCGTTGGGGCTCATGCTAAACAAACAGCTCAGCCCTCATAACTTACTGTTTACTTGACTCTGTGCTTGGGTCACGCCAGTGAACTTCTTGATGGTTCTGTGGATTATTTGGATTGTAATTAGGTTCATTGTTACGAGCCTCTCAGATGATATAATAGACCAGACAACATCACAGAGATGAGAAATGGCCTGTAATTTGTCCTTTGTTACATTTACGATGAAAGAAACTGATTTATTAAACAGGCATACTCATGTTTATCTGACAAAAGTATCTTCCCTGGAATTAATGAAAAGTGTTTGAGAGACTGTGATTCAGTGTCAGTATAACTAACCATCCAATCAAAAATGGGCAAAGTTACAGTTTCATACATGATTAAACTTCTATTTTGTAGAACTTTTTGAATAACATAGTATTTGTTATTAATGATGTGCTACTGTAATTATTTTGCACTTCATGACAAATCTAGCTTTACTTTTTTTTGTGACTTTTTGATTTTATTCCCAATTAATGTTTGGACACATCACGATACTCGATTTGTTATGATTATATTCCACCTTTCCACATTTTATATATTTATACAGATATTATATGATAGTAAAGATATTATCTATAAACAGCTACTGTGGTCTTCCTTCCTTTCTTCCTTCCTTCCTTCCTTCCTTCCTTCCTTCCTTCCTTCCTTCCTTCCTTCCTTCCTTCTTTGTTTTAAATCTCCACATAGAATCACTTACATTGTTTATGCAAGTATTTGAATTTTTATTATAATTCCAATATTAAATTTGCAGAAAATAGGAAGAATATATTTATACATATTTTTAATGCCCCCATATGAACAGAGATGCTATTTTAAAATCAAGAAGCAAAATACCTTCACTGTAACTTTATAGTTGCTTCCAAAATATGTTTTTGCATAAATATCTCTAAACTCCTGAACCGATGGTATGAATTTTAAAATGTTTCTACATATAAAATGCCTTAAAGAAGACACATTCTTAACCTTCATACATTTTGCAGCATGAAGCTAACTCGCTGTAATTTTAAATCATCACCCAATGTGTGCTTCTGTCTCTCTGGATCAACTGATAAAGAAGTTCATTTCATTTCGCTCGTCTTTAGGGACAATTATATCGAAATTGAAATTCTGATATTATGAGAGAGAGAATTCTATCAAAGCTTAACTTAAATAAGCTGAATTGATTTGTCAAGTTTGCTTGTGTGTGTGTGTGTGTGTGTGTGTGTGTGTGTGTGTGTGTGTGTGTGTTGTAGTCACAAAGCCACTTGAAGACATCAGGAACAGCTGAAAGTGAGACATAACAACTGGACAGAATCGGGCGAATGACAAATGTCTTAAACCTTTTATCTGTTCTTTATCAGTGTAAAGCTTAAACGCTCATGTTAAACTGATCTTAACAAGAATTTTAGTTCGATTTCATAAACAGTGCTATTTTCTTATCAGAAAAACATGCCAAATAATTTGAAAATAAACTACAATAAATCCCTCTCTCTTTTTTGCCAAAGACCACGCCTGATACAGTATATTCACAGAGACACTGAAGACTCTCTCCTGAAGTGTTTTTTTGGCTGGTGTAAACCTTGATAAAGAACAGACATCCTCTTCTCCAGGATAAAAAGGGGCCATTCTTCAACCCCGACACGTAGCTTCATGCTAGAAAAACTTGAGGAGATCACTTTAAGGTGCTGAAATGACATGATGACAAAAGCTTTGTTTAGACTAATAGTTAAGGCCGGGCATGTAAGAGGAGCCCAGTATGAAAATCGAAGCACATAGGAGGTGAACATACAAATGGACTTCTCGCCCATGACAAGGTTTTAAGTTTAAAGTGATGTATACAAATGAGATTGTTCCCATAGAGACCATCATAAATTAAACACCCTTGAAAAGTGTGGAAAATGGACTAGGCTACTTTTTTCTTTTTTTTTTTTTGTACACAGTGGCCAAGCACATGAAAAAGTTCTTGTGGAAACTTTTGACATCGTAATCATTTATTATTAGATGTAAAATCCACCGTGTTTGTTCATCGGCATTGCTTTAGAGTAAAAAAAAAAAGAAAAGAAAATGAAATTAGTAAGTAAAATAGTGAAATTTTCAATCTATGCATTGTTTTCTAAAAAAAAAAAAAAAAAACACACAAAAAAAGACTTATTTTTATTTTTAGACAGTACAGTTTTTTCCCCCAGGATGTTTTTATATATATATAAAATTTTTTTGCTGAATAATTCACATCATTTGTCTGAGGTAAAGCTTCCTGGCTGTCTTTTTCCTCTGAAATAAAGTGAACATTCTCCAGAGAATAATAATCCAAGGTTCAACAGCTTTCCTCGTCTATATTTTTATTATGAGGATCACCAGAGCGTGACCGTGAGTAGCTGTATTCTTCTATGCGTTTGGCTTGCCTCTTGACTCAGTAGCAGTGTCCTTGCCATTGTTACTATAAATCAGATGATATAAAAGACCTCCTTTGCTGTAGGCACTAATGAGAAGAGCAGAAGCTAAGGATGTAGAGTATACACTGTAACTTATTTCATGTCCTCAAGATATCAACATGCAGGTACGAGGAACAATGATACCACTGATAATAGCAGGATCAAGTCTGCAGTAAAAAAAAAAAGGCACAGTCTCTTTGGACTGCATAGAAGTGCTGCTGTTTATATTATTTGTGCTCAGTGTTGTGGATGTCTCTCCTCTTACAGTGTAACCCACAACCGCACGTGTGTGTGTGTGTGTGTGTGTGTGTGTGTGTGTGTGTGTGTGTGTGTGTGTGTGTGTGTGTGTGTGTGTGTGTGTATGTATGTATGTGCCCATGTGTGTGTGTAGGTACAGTATGTATGTGTGTGTGTGTGTATGTGTGTATGTGTGCATGTGTGATATGTAGTAGTGTATATGTATATATATATATATATATATATATATATATATATATATATATATATATATATATATATATATATATATATATACATATATATAAAATCCATAAAATCCACGTATATACATGCATGGTTGTGTGTGTTTGTGTGTATATATGTATGCATGTGTGTGTGTGTGTGTGTGTGTGTGTGTGTGTGTGTGTGTGTGTGTGTGTGTGTGTGTGTATATATATATATATATATAAAATCCACATATATACATGCATGGTTGTGTGTGTGTTTGTGTGAGAATGTATGAATGTATGTAGGTTTGCATGTGTGCGAGTGTGTGTCTGAATGTGTGTAGGTATGTGTGTGTGTATGTATGTATATGTATACAATATATATGCATGGTTCCTTGTGTGTGTTAGAAGCTCCAAGTGCATGGTTGAGCACCTTAACATACTCAAAGTAGAAGTCTAAGTGCTCAACTCTTCCACATGACCAAGTTGCCCCTCGATTGGCTGTTATAAGGCCTAGTGGCGGGAAAGAAAGTGACTCCTCTGTTTTTTTCCTTCCATCAAGAACATGGCTGTGTGTGTTGTGCTGGACCTTCAGCCACACCCTGCTACATGACGTAGAGCAGAGAGTACAATAAGAGGACTCATTTATTGCTCTCACAGATCACAAAGTTATTGCAGCTATTACAGTAGGAACTTAAGGATGTCTGGTATTAAAAAAAAGACATTTCTAGACACAATTACCATCGAATCTGTACGGAAAAAGTATGAGATAGATAAGGTTAAGGTTAATTCAGCTATCTACATCTAAAGTTAGGTTGATGTCACTATCTACAAGCTGTTCATCCAATCTAATGTGTCTTATGATATTGATTATTGATTTTGACTAAATGGCAATGGATAAAGTGGATTTGAGCTTTTTTTTTCTTTTCATTTTATTTTATTTATAAAAAATAAAGAAGTTCCTGTCATGGAAACTTTTCTTGTTCATTCTGATGTCTCATTTCGGGTGAATTCAGTCGATATACACACATAAACACACAACCTTCTGCTTACTTACAGTAAATCTCAAATGAACTATTTTTGTTTCATAATTAAACAAATTTTTCACAGAATAAGTGTTCTACAATTTGTTAAAAGTGTTCAATACTATGTTAACTTGGTGGTTGAAATGAAATAGAAATGGTATTTCTACATGCAGTAGAAATAACGGATGAATAAGATAAATAAGATCAAATTGTCGAAAAAATATTTCATTTGAATTATAAGAGCTCCTCATGACTACTGTGGCAGATTTCTATACTTATTTCAACTGGAATTCTGATCAGGAATGTTTTTTACATTGGGATGCTTAGTGCTTGATTCTAATCGGTTGTCTGTTACAAATAAAACTTACAAATAGATCTTTATAATTAGCAGAGCCAACAATAACTGTAGTGAATTATCATCATCTTTATGAAACTGTTCAGTTCATGTTGTCATTCCATATATTTGCTAAACAGACATGTAAAACAAATTTAAGGACCTGCCGAAAATGGTTGCAAATATTTTAAGTAACATACAAAAGGTGTAGCGAGCTACTCATAAAGTGATGTATAATGACCTCTGATCTGTTCACAGGTCATTTAAAAAAAAAAGCTCAGACTGAAGGTAACACTTAACTGGTGTGAGGCAAATAAAATCATGCTTTAAAATGGCTCGGACAAAAAACAGGCGTACCTCACTATCGGTGTGCAAGAAAAAATGTTTCCCTTAATTCAAAATCCATTAGCAACCCTGTGGCCCACAACATAATGAATCTGCACATTCACTTTTTTTGCCAGGATCGGATGAAAACACCACTTCAGATCTCTCGGCACTGGAGTAGCCATTTCAAGCCTTGGTGAAAAGCAGAGCTCTGTGCATTTGAAATTATTCTTTAATTAAGAGATATTATATTCACCTCACATTCAGATATTTCCATGAGTGCCATTGTGGAAAGGCTTTGGGCCACACACTCTGAGATGCTACGTTTGGATGAGTGCACTGTAAACACGGATAATGGAGACAGGAAAGTAGGCTTCGTTGGCAGGCTTCTTCGATTCACGAAGCTTTTTTGTCTTGAAAGACAAACGACGGATTCACCTGAGAGAAACATAATGAAATGTTTGATGGACCTGGTTGTTTATACCAAAATCAACTGTTCTCTGGAAAAAAAAATCTAAGCGATTTTATAAAGCCTAAAACAAATGAGAGCCTTTAATCTGACATATGTATTGGTCATTCTTTCATTTTCAGTAAGTGCTTTGTCCTGCTAAGGGTGGAGTTTGGGGAATCTCAGCCTTTCTGGGAGTCAGGTGGGAATACACTCTAAATAACACCCCAGTTCATCACTTGGTAACACACACACACACACAAACGCACACACACACACACACACACACACACACACGCACACGCACACTCTCATTGTTATCTAGGGAGAACTTTAGAGCCATGAAGATACCTACTGCCATGTTGTTGGAAGGTAGGAGGGAACCACAGAACCGGGACGAACCTGAACACACAGAGTTCAAGATCAAACCAGAAACTCTGGAGCGGTGAAGCGGTAAAGCAACTTGACTTACATTTTTATTTCAATTTATACAACTGAGCAATTAAGGGTTAAGGGCCTTGCTCAGGGGCCCAGCAGTGGCAGCTTGGTGGACCTGGGATTCGAACTCACAACCTCCCGGTCAGTAGTCCAACATCTTAACCACTAGGCTACCAGAAGGGAAGAAGCGCTTATTCTGCCGCATTTATATTCAAGCACAGTGAAATTCACTTCTTCCCATATCCCAGCTTTGAGGGTTGTGGTCAGATTACTCGGGTAGCCATGATACTGCACCACTGGAGCAGAGAGGGTTAAGAGCCTTGCACCAGGGCCCAACAGTGTCAGCTTGGCAGTGCTGGGGCTTGAACCCTGATCCTCTGATCAACAACCCAGAGCCTTAACCACTTAAGTCTCCACTGCACCATCAGTGGTAATGTACACGCTTAAGGAAAACTACAGTAGGAACCCTTATTTATCTGAAAAGTTCTACTTGAAATGCTGTTTGATTAGAAAACCCTGCTGTTGTACAGTTCTAACCTTGAGGGTTCCTGCAGAGAGATGACAACAAACACCGTTTTTATGAGTGTAATATACAATACGTTATGGAGCGCTTGTATAAACCAGTACCATCTTAAGTGTGTATTTCTGCTTAAAATACAGCATTGTGTTAACAATCACAATGCTTTATTTAGTAACGAATGAGACGACACACTTTTTAACTGTTTATCATTACACAATGGTTTTGGAATATCTCCATGATGTACATTCAATTCAATTTCAATGAGATTTTTTTGAGTAACGCTTTTAACAAGTAACATCGTCTTAAAGCAGCTTCACAGTAGAATAGAAATATGTAGAAATACAGTAAATAGAAAAATGTCAAGTTTAAAGTATAAAATCTCTAACATCTATCCCTAATGATGAAGCCTGAGGTGATGGTGATGAGGTGAGGAAAATCTCCCTCAGATGATATGAGGAAGAAACCTTGAGAGGAACCAAACTCAGAAGGGAACTTCATCCTCATTTGGGTGACACTGGACAGGAAATAATATCAATGTAAATAGTGTCCTTTCTACAACAGTTATTCGTACCCTTTTATTGTTTACGTTGTAGTAGTTACAACCAGAACTCGCTCACCGGACATTAATTAGACCAATAAATGTAATGGTGATGATACAAAGAAATGAAAAAGTTCATTAGTGTCTGTCCCGAAGACTCTCCTGTGACTGTTTTAAAGCACTAACACTGGAGACTCCTTCCCTAAATGCATCACAAACGTCTCATGATCGATCTAGTGTTGATATGCTTTCTATTATATTGAAGATTTTCTTTTCGAAACAGACTGAAGAAAAATCAATCACGTTCTTTATAATTTGATTTAGATTATGCGGAGTGCTGATCACACTGTACGAGTTATGAGTATGTAATATTACTGTATTACAGCTGTTACACTGAGCTATACACTATACTGTATTACCATCAGACTGCGCTAACCTTTAAACTCAAATACTACATGTAGACATAATAAACATAGGATTTCAGTAATGTAAGAGACTCCATTAGTAGAGAATCGAATTTAAAGACAGACGAGTCTGTTCGTTTCTGTATGTTAGTCATGTACCATTCGAAGACTCCCCCAAGACTGAAACGGAACAAGTGTCTGTTTGCCACAGAGGCACCTGGAGACTCCATGTCCGATGTTCGTGACATGCTCTTGCCCATGGCTGCCTTCCAGTCGTGCTTCTTCAGGGATCTCTCTGCGCAGAACAGAACCTGGAACAAGCTTCTCCTTAGCTTCAACCTGCTCTGCTCTGAAACTTTAATGGCGACACGAGGAGCGATGCCGTGCCAGATGTGAACAGGGAATACCTGCTACATTAATCCTGAGTCCTCTGTGTGTTGTAAGGAACACAGAAAGGACATTAAAGCAGAATGAGTGTTTCACTCAAAGTAGCATGGCAGCTAATACGCAGATGAGCTCGTTGCTTTTTTGTATTGCCACTTGACTAATTTTTTTTTTTTGCTTGTCTACTTCCACTCCCCAGTTAATAACCGAGATGGACAGCTGAGTGCATACTTAATTATTTAGGGCTTTGCTATAAAAGACAACTGGAATATGTGACTATGCCTTTAGATGAAACATCTCTGTAGCACACTGATAGTAACAATAGTATAGAAATGTGGCTGGTTTCCATAAAATATACATTTATATTTATAAATTGAATTTTCTTGCATGATATTTTCACAGCACATTCTGACAATATTTAAAATCTTACCTTATCAGTTGACTCTAGACTCTTGAGGTAACACTTTTTTTGAGCTGGTGTAGATTGAACTTGCATATAGATATCTAGCTAATATTAATGTCATGCTTAATCATATTCCCTTCACCTACGACCTTATGTCTATTCAGAGCCCCAACAACAGCAACAACAAAATAATTAACCCTAAACTGAAGCATTTATACCTGTGAATAATCCCAGATTGTAATATATGAAGCAAAACTAAAGCAATTGTTAATATTCTATACCCTTTATCCGCTGTAGACATCGGCGACAGCAGTAATAACCGTAATCTTTGGTGCATTGCGTTTTTATGCGAGACCTTTCGGATAAGAAGAAATATTCCTCTTGCTCTTCGATATCCAGACCTGACTCATTAAGACGATCAGAAATCTTGTCGTCTTTTTAAAAGCCACGTGCCTCTTATGACTGAAACTTTAGCACCATCATCACTTTGACATTGAATGAGATAAAACACTGAAAGACACAAATATTTCCACATTAATATCATGACTCGAGAATAACATTTTCCAAAATGCATATTTTCCCTTATCAGGATTTCAGGAACGGCGCTGCCTTATTTTATTGCCTTAGTGTGCTGTCTCTCTTTCAGGTCCTCTGCCAAGAGAATGAGCGCTTCTGCTGCCAAGTGCTTTATTGTATTGCCTCTTGCCATTGTGAATTGTGTAGCAAAATAGCCCAGTAAAAGCCAAGACCTTTGATGTGTTGTGCTAATTTGATTAACATATTGCAGTGTTCTGCTTGCATGCACTTTGCCATATCCATCTCATAAAAGCAAACACAATACGTACCTTCACACAAGAGGGGAGGAAAAAAAAATCCCTCTAGAAAGAACACTGATGTGCGCTTTTAAACAGGTAACGTAGCTCATACTTTGTGTTTCAGTTACATGGATAAATCTCTATATGTACAGTAGTAGCTATTTTTTTGAGTAGTAATTTAAAAAAAAAGATACTTTTATTTATTCCTGCTGAGTAAATTAAACTATCTGTGTGACTTAGAGACTATTTTGCTTTTTTATTTTGCTAATTTTTTTTTTTTTAGTAAAAATACTCCAAAATGTTATTATCCTGTAAATCAACATCCTTATTCAGATGAAATCTAATCGGACTGTGATACGATCGTTTAGAAGCTAACAGTCTTGTAAGGAGCCCAGATAGTTTATTTACGTCTCTGCGATATTTATTTATTTATCTATCTATCTATTTTTAATACTTATTTGACCTTGAAAAGAAATATCTCTATACAATAGAAGTAGACCTTCTTTCCCTCTTAGACCTTCATTCAGTGAACATTGTTCAGCGGGCGAGCAAGTGATGCGATGCCTAAAAGTCCGAGAGGAAGAGGTCAGGGTCAGAGCGCTGCATGAATGTTTCCCTAATCAATTTTTAAACACATCTCTCCAACTGTTCTGTCAGCAACGATTTCAACCAAACCACAAAAACTGTCACATTTTCTCAGCACAACACGTCTGACCCCAATAACTTTGCCGTATCTCAGAGCTGAAAGAGAGCTCTGCACATACAAGAGGCTATGAGTACATTCATCTGGAATGGGATACACCTGGGTCTCTACTATACAACCTTATTATTATAATCTGATCGTAAAAAAAAAATAAAAACTTGTAACTACACACCATACGAATACGTTGATAATGAAATATGAGATAAGGACAAATCGTTTGTATCAGTTCCCTTCTGTGTTTGAAAGATATTTTAAATGTGCATGCAGATTAGATATATTTATATGTAATGAACATCAGATTTGTTTTTTACAAACTGATGACAAAAATCAATATTTTGTCACTGGATTAAAAACACAAACCATTCTGTTATTTGTCTGTATGTTTTATATTTTAAGGGATCTGCTGACCTGCTTCTAAATGCCTGATTTTCAGAATCTGTACTAATTATCTGTACCAGAAAAAAACAAAACAAAACAAAAAACAATAGTAAAACCATACAGAAAAATGTCTTGCATTAAATTAAATAATACATTAAAAAGTAGGATAGACAATTTCAGATACAAAAATTTAGAAATCCCTGTTAAAAGAAAAACAAACAGACAAGTTTAAATAAAAATAAAAATGTTTTTTAATGTCCAAATGGTTTGATTGTGAATGAAATGTAGAAAATTCTAATCAGTTTTTTTCTCTTTAACATAAAACATTTAAAACAAACAAACAAACACAGTTTTTACTACACAATTATTATTTTTAGAAAACACAGTTACAGTTCACAGATCTGGACCATAAACGAAACAGTACCACTGATTATCAGACAAATCATAAATGCCTCAGCTTAATATTCAGTTCTCCTTCCTTCAGTACTACAAAATGTATCTGTAACTTTAACAAAACTAATAGTAAAGAGCCTCAGAGTGATGAATGTAAGGGGTTAAAATTCTGTGGCTGTGACTCTTTAATGTGGACGCAAAAGCTGAAAAAACCAACATCGTGCACCCTGACATCATGTGTGAAGAACCCTTGGTTCAGACATTTATACAGAATGATATCTGCTGCATGGACAGGACTGATGCAGGACAGACACACTGCATCTCTCTGCTACAGCGCAGGAAATTAAGAGCCGTGACAGCGATCCAGCCTGATCTAACTGCATTCATCCTTGTTCTTCTTGTATTAGAATTAGGGATCTATGTGAGTAGGCTGTATTAGAATTTCCCATGATGCACTGGTTCAGTTGGTATTGTAACAGGATGCGACATGCAGTCTGTTATAATCATAGTTTGAGCTCCTGAAGCTGGTGGGGAGATGGGGAGAGGACACACTCGCTGTCACTCACTTCCTGGATATGATGGTGTGTGAACTCCCCAACCCCATCTCCTGGAGGTACACACACACACACACACACACACACACACACACACACACACACACACACACACACACACACACACACACACACACACACACACACACACATACACACAGAGGAATAAGTAGGTATACAACAAATTATGACTGGAAGGTCTGCATTCTGTGCAGTAGTGTGAGAGAAAAAAGAGGGAAGGAGAGGGGGGGAGACAGGGAGAGGAAGTGATACCGGATGAGTAAATCGATCTAGCGAGAGCCATCTACGACATATCTCAGGCTAGATACGGGAGAGACTAGCCGATAAAGATATAGCGAGAGAGACTAGAAGTAGCTAGATTATGAAAGTATATGCTGGGGTATATATGGAGGTTAGTATCTCTTCTCCAGTTCTCTCTCTCTCTCCCGACTGCTCTAGTTGTTTTCTCTCTTTTTTTTCTATCTCTCTCTCGCGCCCCACTGTGATCTCTTATCATTTCGCTCTCTCTCCCTCTTCTCCCTATCTACTCTCTCTCTCCCTCTGCTCTCTCGTTTCCGTTTCTTTATTTCTCTAGTGAGGGAGAGAGAGAGAGAGAGAGAGAGCGAGAGAGAGAGAAAGAGAAAGAGAGAGAGAGAAAGAGAAAGAGAGAGAGAGAGAGAGAGAGAGAGAGAGAGAGAGAGAGAGAGAGAGAGAGAGAGAGAGAGAGAGAGAGAGAGAGAGAGAGAGAGAGAGAGAGAGAGAGAGCGAGCAGTTATTCTCTAGTGACCTAAATGTAAGCCATGAGAGAATACCCAGCACAGCTACTCTGGGCTAAATGCACTCTCATATTAATATTTTAAAACTCCATAATGCAGCTGTAAACCCTCAGAGGACAGATACGTCAATTTACAAGAGCCTCTGCTTCAGGAAATAGAAACAGCGATAATTTGCCATTAGGAGGAATATTTTGTGGACGGCTTCTCTGGAAGACATAAAGCAAGTCCCCCTTGCTCACTTGAGCAGCAAATCCACACTGGTGGAGTGAATGGAAACATCGCCCGAGAGCTTTAATGTCCCCAGGTTATTAGTACAAAGAGCTTTGTTGTGGTATTAAATCTGCAGTATGTTGCAGTGATCAATCAACATGAAAGTGGCTTTCCACTTGGATAGAGTCATTGTAAATAAATCAATTAGACGGTGAGGGTCGAGGTTTATTTATTTATTTTTTATAAGAATTATTATAGTTCAGAGGCTGCTAGAGGTTTTAACACTGGACATCGAAACAGCTTTGTTTGTTTTTAAAGGCCGGGTTTTTTTTTTTTTTTTGCTACCACAAGATAGAACAGAAAAACATTTTTACAGAAGTCATCCTTAATAATTAATGAACTAATGAAGGAACTGGTGGAATCTGGGTGTGATGATGTACACTGATAATTACCTATAAAAGCAGAACAAACAAACAAACAAATTATTTTTAATATGTGTACACGATTTTTAAAAACGATTATTTTTGGAACATGGGAAATAAAAGAAACGTGAAAATTCTCTAATTACTAATATAGAATTAATACAGAATTTTTATTATTTTTAAGTATATTATCATATGACGTGGTTAAAAAAGTCCACTGATGGTGAGGACACATGCTACAAGCTTTTGGCTAGCTAGCTGATCTAAAACTGTATTCCTATGTTGCTATGAAAATCTGACAAAGATTAAAAGTTAAGTGTTAAGTAAACTGTTTCTTTTTTAAACTAAAATGCATTTTTGCACTATATCATAAAACGTCATATGCTTAAAAATGTGAAGTTGTATGTGGACACATAAAAAAACGTCATATGCTTTAAAATGTGAAGCTGTACGTGGAAAAAAAAAAAAAAAAAAAAAAAAACTTCCATACTTTTGTACCTCTAATATAAATTCAACGCATATTCAATGGTTTAATACTTGGGTATAAATGGGGGATTATAATAACCATAAGAACACATAATGCACATCATTTTAATGCAGTTATAGTTAAGAGAACATTCAATGAATTATAAATATTTAATTTGTGCCATTCTCTAATTTCATGACCTCATAAGAATCATCAATAAACCAAAATCTGACAGTTTTATGTTTCAATAAGCAATAATAAACTCTCCTTAAGATGACAGAATATTATAATATTACACCTAACGATTAGAAGGCTTACAGATGCCTCTCGGATCCTCATAAAATAATTGCTGTTTGTATTGTCGTCTAGGATCTCTCTAAGATTTAATTGCAATGGCTTGATCATAATTAATCAGTTGTCCTTTGCTGTTTGTTTTCAGTATTTATCTCCTTCTCCCATGTTCATTCAGGCTGATTTGCATGCCATTGAGCTTAAACATAATAGCCTAATGAGTCATTAATGAGTCGCACAGTAATTATCATCAATTTCATAATTATATGTAGTGGCATAGCATAACGCTCGGTTTAATAAGTGCTGGGATTAATGTCCATTCATTGACACCACTGGAAAAATCCTAAACAAACAGTCTTACAAATGTCAAGGCTGAGAGCTTGATGCTGTCACCGGTTTGTTGCCTTTAATATGAAAATGAGTTGAAAATCTCTGCTGGCTCTGAGGACAATTAATACAGTGTTACTTCTAGGATAAAGTACAAAATAAAAGCACACAGGTTTTGTTTATTCTGTCAAGAAATGACATGTAACACAATTAGAATAAAAAATATTTTGTTGTGCTTATAACAAAATATTGTTCTGGTAAAATCATTTTTTTGTCTTTTTCTTTTTTTCTTTTATTTAGGCAGCAGACTAGTTTATACTGTACAGTTTGTTGTCTTAATTTGACTTAAAAGATCCTGAAAAAATCACAATCATTATGTGAGTAATGGAATCGCATATAAAAACATAAAATGATCCATTCTACCATTTAATGCCCTTATTCTGCTCATGAAATTCAAGTAAACTCAGTTGACATCATTTGGGTAACGAGGGTGATGTAAAAAAAAAATGCACTACGTGTGAAAATGAATAAAAAACATGCAAAAATAAATCCTGCAAAAAAGAATATAAAAATATAAATCCAGTATGCTCTTGTGAAAATAAATGAATCATGGAACAATGGAAGCTTTCAGTTTATGTGAAAAATGTCAGACACTTAAGGTAAAATTCATGTCCTGACATTATTCACTGTTATTATGCTCTATTTGTCTTTTCGTCGCAAAGGAAAATAGTGACTCACTTCGTGTTGCTCTTTTTCTTCTTTTAACTAGTAAGATTTAATAATCATTACACAGCTTGTCCACTTCATTTGAAAAGGCAGGTGCTTGCTAACAAATTTGTTCCTGTAAACAGCATCGTCGGTCTTTAAGCCATCAGAATAGACAGTGGACTCTCTGGTGTTCCTCTGCTTTCCCCAAAACCACAATAACACGGGCAAAGGTAAACAGCTAGATGTACTCTCCATCCTCCCCCCCTCCCTTTTTTCCTCTTATTCAGTCACCAGATGGTTCCATTGAGGGCAAAAAAAGAAAAAGAAGAAAAAAATCACTCGCATGACTCGACTGTCCGCTCGCTCTATTTGCCTACTCCTCAGCGCTGGGGTCACACTGGAGGCTTTAATGGTTATAAAACACCTGCTCGGCAAATCAAACAAACAAAACGCCGAGGGCGAGCTGAAAGCGAAATACCTATGTGATCAGGTTAGCAGGGGCGGCGAGCGACGAGTGCCTCTGATGAGCCAGGAAGCACCGGCAGATGTCTCACCTATAGAGGTAAGAGGATTTGACATCACCATAAAGAGGTGCACAATCAGGCCTAGTAGATAATGGATAACTGGATATTTGTTTGAATAATAGAGATAATAATAAAAAAATGTCCTCAACAAAGAGACATAGTGATCCCAGATGGAGTTACATGGTTCAGCGACGGTAGACAACAATATAAAAACACAATAGGTTATACTAGAGACTGGTGCACATGGACTGCACACAGGGAACGCATGCATTGCGTCGATTAAAAGGAGCTTGGCAGCCTCATGTACAGTACCTCAGCTGTACATACTTATAAAATATATAAATAGCTTAGAAATAGAATTATAATAACTTTAAAATTCAGGTCTTTCATAAACTAATCTTAAAACACTGTAGAAATGTACTGTACACAGAAAACCCTTTGCATTGTGTAGCTTAGCAGGATAAGTTGTACAATCATGGATGCCATTTACACTCCTATCAACTGAAGCGAATCATAAATTTCTACAAGATAAAATGTCAAGCTTCAGCCTCTGCGTCTGGTTCCATGATTGTCAGCATGTCAGCAATGCAGCGGTGAAAAGCAGTAATGCACCAAATGACACAAGTTGCAATTGAGATATTTTTAACTTCTTGTTTGGGTGTTAATATTAGAATAAAGTGCACCAGGGATTGTAGAGCTAGCTGTCTAGTTTTCACCACTTACAGTATTTGCTTACCTTCCAGCTAACAGGTCGTTAGCATCAACAAAAAATGATGTTTAAACATTATACCCATACATTTCAAAGCACAGTGTCTGAAGGACTGCCAAGCATGCATTGTGATTAAAGCTCTGCGAGAAGGCCATGAATACATTAACAGGCCAATCATTTGCATGCAAGAAGTGTTTTCCTCCTCGCTCCCCCACCTCTCTTCTTTCCGCCATTCCTCTCGTCTTCTACATCTCAATCACGTCCCAGTTCCCACCCCTTTTGTGTTCTCAGACAGAAAGTGATGGACATCCTTTCAGTGCCTGTGTGACCTCTGGTAATCCTGTTTCACTGCATGACTCCCCCGCTGAAGGGAGCACAATGGCGCGAGCTGTACCTCCTCCCAGTCGATATTCTGACAGACTTGATCGAGCAAATTAGTATGCTTTGGTAAGGGCATGACCAAAGACCTTTTCAACACCCTGGAGAATCAATAAGAAGGCCAGTGGATGGCGTGTGTAGTCCCTTTTTCATTTGGCCCAAACGAAATGGAAACTGTTGCTGGAAACCAGGAGTGAGTAATAAAAGATGGTCTGACCATGACTTGTTACTGGAGGGTGAGTTTTTTTTTGTTAGACTGGAGATAAAACCCAGCTAAAGGGAAATATAGAGTACATGTAAAATCAATGATTAGGTAATAGCAGGTGGTTACTAGGCTCAGAGTATATTATTACAGATGTGAAGCGTGAAAAATATTCACCACACTATTGTACACTGTATGTAAAAAGACATTCTACATACAGACCTTGGACTGGAACCTTATTTGATATCAGGACATAGATATATTATCTGGTATTTCTGATGATAAAAGAACACAAATAAATAAATTAAAATGTAAATAGTGATGATGATGATGATGATGATGATGATGATGATGATGATGATGATGATGATGATGAGAATTATTCTTAGACAAGGGACATCAGGAGTTATTTTTTGTAAATGATCTCTAATTTTATTTATTTATTTATTTATTTATTTGTTTGTTTGTTTGTTTGTTTGTTTGTTTGTTTGTTTATTTATTTATTTATTTATTTATTTATTGGTTGCCACAAATATACCTACATGTAACGTCTGTAATATTATTTTTTTTTTGTTTATACAGCTTGAAATGGTCATAAACAAAAACAAAACAAAAAAGACAAACAAACAAACAAATGCTTGGTGTTTAAAACCTATGTAAAATAACTCACAACAAATAAGCAAACAAACTTACTACATAGCCGAATGCTCAACGCACTTAATTTCCTAAACAAATTCAGATTTCATTTCTATGGACAGAAAATGTCTACGATATGCATTCCCCCCAAATTAATTACATCTCCCCCCAAACCTAAGCTATTTATGCCATGTTCTTGCCAATATGTTCCCCTCCTGTTTCTAAGTAACGTTAATTACATCAGGCAAATGTAACCAACACAACCTTTTCGAACATTACTACCCAGCTATAATTGTATATTTTTAAGTGTATTGCATGCATAATTTTACTTTGCACAGTAAATAGCACTCTATCAATTATGCCACAGCTGTGGTGGCAGGGAGAACATTTCAGTGTTAATTAACCCTCAGATGAAGCGCTGCCACCACACTAACAACAGCAAAGTTCCAGCTAAAACAGTCACTCGCCGTTTCAACTGCACCGAGTGCCAACACAGGTTAGTGGTACACGAAATAGGTGTCGGAGTCAGACTCATTATTCCTGGCATTTATTTCCTTTTCTCCGGCCTTACAGATTTTAGTGTGAAAATTAAACCAAACACACAGCAGCATTTCTTGTATTAATCCCCAGGATTCTTCTCTAATACTTTCTGCATGATGTCAGGAAATTACTTGGTCAATTGGATTGGATTTTTGATTGAGGACTAATGGTTAAAAAGACAAATTTTAAACCGGTCATAAAATTTCAATTGCATGTTTTAGAAGATCATCACTATCCGTTGGCCATCGTTTAGTTCATATTCGATAATCAGGTGCACTGTGGACGAGCTGACTGTCTCTGCTTTGGCATATGTTCAGCTGCCATCTCTGTTGGACCTGCTGCTGCTAGATGGAGGATGTGGACACTGATGTCTACACTTGTCC
Organism: Tachysurus fulvidraco; assembly: GCF_022655615.1. Classification (NCBI taxonomy): domain Eukaryota; kingdom Metazoa; phylum Chordata; class Actinopteri; order Siluriformes; family Bagridae; genus Tachysurus; species Tachysurus fulvidraco. The sequence goes on from NC_062526.1 coordinate 6,724,933, forward strand.
AGATGACACAGTGCCATTTTGTCTAAGCTAATTAACACAAACATGTGCATCTGATACCTTGCTGTAGATTTTTAGCCTATATGAGAATAGCCTTTTTTCCCCCACATATAATAAATGTGTATATAATTGTAATTCATTATTTTTGTCAAAAAATATATACATTCCCATTTTAGATTATATCCCGTGTTTTTTAGATCACAAATAGAATCATGGGATATTGTTAATTTCTCAATTCTTTAGAACATTAATCAGTAACTACAGTGAAGCTACCAGGTTCAGTAAATGGATTAATATATGCATTAAAAAAAGCTTGAATGATTTAAATATGTACAAATTCACACTGTGGCTTTCTGAATAGATCCAATTTTCTTTCATTTTATTTGATTTGATTTTTAATCAATCAGCACATTTATGTTTTCTTTCAAATATTTTAAAAATATTAACTGGCTCTGGCATTTTAAGTGGGCAGAATGGCAGAGTGGGTGGCATCGCTGCCTTTAGGTTCAAGATCTCAGGTTTGATCCTGAACCTAACGTTGCTTTCACATGTTCTCATGTGTTTCTTCCCACTGCCAAAACTATACTGAGTTATGGATTGAATATGTTGAATTTCTTTATGACAGTTGCTAATGCGCACGCATTAGTGTGTGTGTGTGTGCATTAGTGTGTGTGTGTGTGTGTGTGTGTGTGTGTGTATTACTATGCTATTGTCTCTGGATTCACCATGACCCTGATTAGGATAAAGTGCTTATTGAAAAGGAATGAACGAATAACAACAGCTTGAATATACAGTATATTGTGGTCAGAGCACAGTGGTGGTTCCACTGACATTCCAAAGAGATCCATGAAGATTTCTAGGAATCCTGTAAAGTAACAGTGAAAAAAACTATATCAGATTAAAACAAAGACTGGTCTATAAGAAATATACCACAAAATTATTTAACTAGAGGATTTATAAATCAACTTGACAACCCATTGATCATGTGTCCAATGTACAGTACATGACATTCCTGGTCAGGAATCAAGGCAGTATCTGAACTTCGGAGAAGAATGCTTTAAGGAAGTTGATCTTGTTGTTTTGAGTCCGAGTACCACTTTGTCACAACAAATAAATGCCACCTTTCTCTCAAGGATAACTGTGCGAAGGGGCTCCTCGGCCCTTTCCTATGAACTCCTCACTGCCTTAATAAAGAATCAATAGCACTCCAGGGCAATGATGGAGTCTGGCTGCCTGCAGGCTAACCTGCCCTTGTGGGAGTCTTACTATCATATTTGTTGACCTGCTCCATGTTTGTGGACAAAATGGCTCTGTGGAGATGGAGATTGAAATCCTGGATCTGTTTCTGGAGATAAATTTACTTACTTTATTTATCTGAATCTATCATTTTCAAGCTTTGATGTTAAAAATTGTCTTCTTTAAGAGGAACCTTCAGGAATGGAAACATTTGTGGCTAAAATAAACAGTCAAAATAGCATTGTACATGTTTATATAAGCTGCCTAATATTTGGTTAGTTATTTTTTCTTTATCAAATAAATCTGTACTGAGATGTTTCATGGAATTACTGTATATTGTTATATTGAAGTTTGTGAACATCTGCTCATGATCATACAAAGGAAGCAATAAAAGATTTTGCTAATAATTCCCTTGTCAAACACCTTATGTAGCTCATTAGATCTTACTTTTGCAATCAAATAAAATATTTTTTCACTGTAGGTTTTCAGCACTTTTCAACAAGCCCCTTCTTGGGCACTACATGCTGTATTTGTAGTTTCCATCAACGCCCAGTGTGAATGTCAAAGCTATTAGAGATACACAGCCAATACCAGCTCAGCTCAACACCTCCACTGTGCCATTGGCCGGCTCCTGAAAACGTGCCTCTCTTGCAAATTTAATGGAGGAAAAGGTCCCACATCATACCTTTGTCGTGGTCCTCTCCCCATGAATAATGTTAAAGGCAGTGGGCCATTGACGAGAGGCACTGGAGTTTTATGTGTGTCTGTGCCAGGGGTCAAGCGTCTATTGTTTACAGAGAGAGCGACTGCATTCACCCTGTACCAGCAGCATGAATAGCACTCAGTGTTAGAACAGGGATCCTGTATAAAAAAAATCCTCCAGCTGACCAAAGACCTTATAATAAAGTCAGTTGGGATAATATTAATATACTATTCTCTGATAGCATGCTTTTTAAAGAAAGTGCTGTGATGGTAATTCATGTTCATTATGCTTTCTAAACAAGTGTATAATTGTGTTTAGACTCTCAGTGACTTTCTCCTCTCCAAAGCAGGAACATTCTATTCTGAAATCTGTTATTTTGGATCTCATAATGCAAGCTATTGTGTGCGATCATCGCCATAATTAGGAAGGGATCAATACTAATCGATAAGATGAGCCAATTGGGTAATCAGCCACTATGTGACACAATTCTCCTTAAACTGTTGTGCTTCTGGGGGAATGTCCTCAAGAGAAGATGGTTAGAGTGTTTGATTTTCCTTTCTGAAGTCGATGCTTATGCTGCTGGTCACGGGAGAAACGTTTTTGTGTTGAATAGGTTAAACGCCTAAAAATCATAACGCCTGAGATAAAGTCTGTTCCGTTAAAGGCGTCGTTCTTTTCTGCTCAAGCTGTTTTATCACAGGAGGGGAGCATGTGCTAGAATAAATATAAATACACACACACACACACACACACACACACACACACACACACACACACACACACACACACACACACACACACACACACACACACACACACACACACACACACACACACTGGCCTAAAAGAGAACAAGAAAAGTGGCTTCTAATGGTTTTTATCCTTAATTATCACTGAAAAAACCTCTTGTGGCCTCTAACACAAGAGACACAGACTTGCCTCCTCAGATGAGGATTTCTACAAAGGTTTCAACATTCCTGTTTTTCTCTGTGTTCTTCTTTGGCCAGTCACAACAGATCGATACAATATGGCATCCCTTCATTATAAGGACACAGCTTGGCTTACAACCAGGGAAAAACACACAGTCTCTCTGCTGATTGGAGAGGAGTTAAAATGCAGATTGCAGTAATTCTCCAGCTAATATAGCTAATTAAAAAAAAGGTATTACAATAATGTAATTTACAAAAAATAAATCTAATTGCTATATCAAATCAAATATAATTGTGGTATGATAACATGTATTAAAATAGATTAAAATACTTATTAATATACAAATATTATATTAATATATACCAATTATTTACTATTATATATATATATATATATATATATATATATATATATATATATATATATATATATATACTGTACATATACAGCCTATCAAACTCAACATATTCAATTAACAAAGCACAGACAAACAAACAAACAAACAAACAAAACCCCACTAAATTATTGCTAATAATAAACATAGTGCAGTCACTGTTCCATTTCCTAGCAGACCCTCATTTGACTGTCTTGTATCTGAAATGTAATGTTCTACTGAAATATTTCCTCTTATGTCTGTGTTAAAGTTCTGTTTTTTTTTTTTAGTTTCAGTGTCAAAGTTATAGGTATAAGACTGCACATAAATACAGTGTCCATGGCAACACTCTATCCATGTGCGCCTGCTTTTAGCTTGTATTTGCTTAAAAAAAAAACCCCGAAAAGCTAAATAAAGTGGTGGGTCAGTGACCCCAGGTCCACTTCTCCATGCTGCCTGGTGGTGAATGCAGAAGCCCAGCAGGATTCACAGGCACCTGGCTGGACGACCCATGTTCAAGCCCCCTAAGCCATCTGGGGGTAATTACTACTAGGTATTTTTTTTAAAGGACCAGATGGGACCACGACACTGAGGGAGTGTGTGTGTGTTGGGGGGGCGACTGGTGTGACGGATGGAGGGATGGGGGAAAAGAGAAGAGAGAAGTGGGCCAAGAGGAGTCCCTATGCCACCCTGTCATTTACAACATAATTCCATTCAATGATACACTTAATCCTCCCACCAGTTAGGGGCCCTTTCAGAGTGCTATAGCTGCTGCTCCTTTTATGTAAATCCAGCCCCCTCCGGAAAAAAGAACAAGAAATGTAGAGACAAGAGGGTCCCTAAGGAGACCAGGAGGAGGAATTATTTTCCCTCGAATGGTTTCCGCCTCTGCGAGTGCTGTAACATATTTACCTACTGGTGTCTTTCTCTTGCACCCTCTTGAAGTAAGGAGAGCTATTTATTTAGTGGGAGGAAAAAAAGAAGGGAGATAGAGAGCGAGAGAGGGAGAGAGAGAGGGAGAGAGAGAGAGAGATGGAGACAGGAAGCGACAGAAGAGCGAAACCTAAGTGGGCAAGGTCAGTGTCAGAGGGCGAAGCTACATCAGCTGAGGTCGGCTCAGCCACCTGTTAGAGACGTGCACTTGTCTTTCTTTTCTCCCCTGTGCTGTGTGCTGCTCAGCCGTTCCTTCCTTCAAATTAAATTAACTAGTAAAATGCTAATGTCAGGGGAATACACAATCAGATTCCCTCAATTCTAATAAGGTTATTTTGGTAACAGGGTTGAGAGATGGGGGCAGAAATATGCTCACGTGGTGGGCTATTTTATCCCGGTTTGCCTTTTGTTTATCAAGTTAAAATCATTTTGCTAGCAAATCAGTTTAGATTCATATTTCTTATTGTCATTTTAGAAGACATCTATTTTGAATCATGCAAAAGGATGACATTTGATGGGGAAAAAAAAAAAGCCGTCTTTATTTGCATTTAGCGATCATACTTTTCTGAGCCTGATGCAATGATGCAACAAATGATGGTTGGAACATCCCTGTTTTTCATAGTCCACATTCATTTTGTCTAATGTCTGGAGAAATTTCTCTCTGTAGGTTACGCTGTCAATTACAAGTAAACACATGCACCACGTGGGTATTAAGGCCTTGTGATTTGAAAACAGATGAATTATTTGTGTCGCGATTTATTGCTACATGGGCATTTTGCACCGGTAAATTGGTATTATTAAAAGGCAGAATGTTTTGGAGGAGGGACTTGAGAGAATGCAAGGAAATCAGAAAGAGAGAGAGAGAGAGAGAGAGAGAGAGAGAGAGAGAGAGAGAGACAGACTTGTGGCAGAAACCATGGACCCCCTGTAGTTGGCTAGCTTGTGCTCTCCATGGATCCTAATTCAATTAGATCCTAACCTTTCCTGTATAATTTAGCGCCCTCTCCCTGTCTGTGCCATTTGTCTTTCGATAATGAATATTTCATTGTTTTCTGGGCTTCCTTCTAAAAAGCAGGCCATAAATGAATATCCACTAACAGCTCTTCTCTCCTCTTTCTCTCTGTCTCTCATTCTGTCTCTCTCATTCATGGACATAATGCCCCTGTGTAGTGCGGAGTGCCTTAAACAAGACTTTTATATGAAAATCAGGCGAGCATGATGAAAGGCGAAAAACGCAACATTGTGGCCCCCAAATTGTCCTTTGTTAAAAGAAATTGTTGCATTAAGCAAATTTATGGAAATGCCTCTGGTTCTGTTCTTCGGGGTGAACTTGTAGACGCGGAAATATTAGTCACGCAAGAAATATCCTGCATAAAAGGCACAGAGGTATGTTCCAACACACACACACACACACACACACACACACACACACACACACACACACACACACACACACACACACACACACACACACACACACACACACACACACACACAAGACAGCAATAAGATAGTTTCGGGCCTAGTTAGCTAGACTCCCATCGTCCCACCCTGTAGATGCATGAAGCAGCATTAAAGCTATAACTAGCATTATTTACTGCATTATTTAACATTTGAATGAATTAGTATGAATTAACAAATATAATTAAGTTCGGAATTAATAAAAGTAAACATTAAATCTTGCTTCATCATCACTTTGGAATTTGACCAGTTAACTGTAACAGCCAGGCTCATTAAGGTGCTCGTGTTGGCCAGTACAGGCTTAATTTTATCCCTCGGTGATATAAACGTTCTTCAACGCAGGTGTTTATCAGTCTTATATGGTTTATTCTTTATGAAAACACATATTCATTGCGTTGCTAATGTGGTGTATTAATGCTGGAGTTCATCCTGTGTACTGTGTTCAAGGAACCTCCATTGCCTGATTAAGTTCTAATATATGTCTTAAATTAAAGATCAAACTTCAAGCCATAAATAATCCCTTTTAGCCAACATCATCCCCTGAGCTGTGAGCTTAGTGGGGGTTCTCTGTACACAGTTACGGTGATAAATCAGCTCACCAGGAGTTAAGCGAAAGACAAAGCGCCCAAGGTTAAGAGCCACCGGGGCCAGATGGTAACAGTTTGAGCTTGGGGAATGCTCAAGTCACTAACAAGCCTCCTAGCATGTCAGTGTGCTGCTGATGTACATGGAGGAGAAGACAATGAATGTTGGAAACAGGAGGGCCTCAGGCTTCAGGGGGCTGTGAGATGTGGTGCAAATCATCACACATTAGACTGTGGTGTGAGAAAAACATTACATGCTTTGTGGAGGTCATAGATATGTGTGTATATACACTGAGATTATCACACACACACACACACACACACACACACACACACACACACACACACACACACACGCACACACACACACACATTCTGTGACATTCTATATGTTCAGTATCTGCAGTAAATATATATTTATATGTAGTATTGTTGTACATTTGTACATTTGTGATAACCCATTAATCCTTAACCTTCCTCTAAGATTCATTGATCAAGTTAGGAAAAAAATGCTGGTGACATCCAGTTTCAGTAACCTCAAATATGTACCTCAAATTCCTGTCAGTAGTGGAACCTGTTGTGATCTTCTCAGGTTGTAACTCATCCACCTCAAGGCTGAAAATATCATGAATTCTGAGATGCTTTTCTGTTTACACTGTGTGCAAAGAGTGGTTTATATAAGTGACTGTAGCCTTCAGTCTGAACCTCTCTGACTATTCTCCTCTGACCTTGAGGCATTTCTGTCTATCTGTGTTTTTTTTTGTGGTATGTTGTGTTTCAGTACATGTATTAAGAACACATTACTCTCTATATATATATGTATGCAAAAAAAAAAAAAAAATATATATATAGTGTGTGTGTGTGTAGAGTGAGGTGGGGTGTTTCCTATCTAATCACCAGCCCTTACCTTTGACATCCTAACACACACACTCACTCACACACACACACACGCACACACACGCACACACACACGAAAAAAGTACAAGCTTTCAGAACCCTCCAGAATTATTGTTGCTTTCACAAACACACCCTGAGGTAAATAAAAAATGAACAACAGCATGGTCTAGATGGGGTAGCAGACGGCATAATGCAGCCTGTGAAATATTTATAGGTTTGATTACTTCCTGCTGATATGACATTAGCTTTTGTGAATATTTCACAGACTTTGAAGGATCTTGTCATGTTAGCACTTGTGTGGATATACACGTGGATATATCTCTATTTTATACATGTGCTATATTGAAATAGAATTTCTAACATGCATTAAGCTTCTGCATTATTTTAGAAACCGTATTCCTTCATGTGGCTTTGGTCATGGCTTTTTCCAGCTGTGGACGGTGTGCTGCGGTCTGCTTCAAGATGGACTGCTGATAAGACTGGATTCAATTTGGACACAGATTTCTGTCAATTTCTGTCAAGTTAGAGGAGCTACACAGGAAGTCCAAAGGGAGACCATAGCACAGATATGATCTGATAACATGAAATGTGGTCCCAAAACATGCAATAATCTTTACATTAAATTTCTTTAAGATAATTAATAATAAATGCAACCTGTAATTTTTACAAGAAAAAAAAGAGAAAGAAAATAGACTCGACTCACAAAGACCTGGACTGAAAGCAAACAGAAACAGACCATGTAAGGACTCTTTTAAAGATTTATGGATAAAGAACACTTGAGTACAATTGATGTTACAACAACCACTAATCAGACTGGGTCTCTAAATACCACCATGAGGAGTGTAAGGCTAAGTTTCTCTATTCCCTTGAGTATAAATGCTGGCTACGTTGCCACTTCTCTCTCCTCCCAGGGCATGCAGATGCCGAAAGCAATGAATAGACCCACACAATGACAAACAAGCAGACAGACAAAAGAGGCAGTGAATTATCGCCGTGTGCCGCCCTGCTAATTAAAATTTTTCCTTGTAACTTATGTCAGCTTTGTAAGAGCCCGTTGATCACCCCCCACACCCAGCACGCTCACACACAGACACACACACCCCTAGCTTTTCATTTCAGACGCGTGTGCATGGCGGGCAAATTGCAGGGACGGACCAAAGGGGCAGCGTTTACGAGGCCAAATTGAATAGTACACACACACACACACACACACACACACACACACACACACACACACACACACACACACACACACACACACACACACACACACACACACACACACACAAACAGACATAATAATGCTCACCAACCTGACACATACACATACAAATGCATAAACGCCCTCCTTTGCTATAGTTCGCCTCATATATTGGTTTCGTTCCACTACCCATTGAGGAGTTCTGATTGATCAAATACAGCACAACCTGAGCGCAGCAGGACGTCAATATGTTCCATTTATTCACCCACTAAGGCAGCTTAGCTGCTAAGAAAAGGACGCTGTGTTAGTAAGTACTTGCTGCGATCGAGTTTGCCACTCTCAATTTTAAATGCTTCGAGGCGAGGAAGCACATCAAGTAAACAGACATTATTATATTTAACATACACAAACAATTCTCGTGATTGTCTGATTCTGATTGGTCAGAAGGGTTTCAATAACAACTGTTTTACAGTAGTTCCTATAGTAACAGCTTACACAGATACCCAAATATGGCAGATTCTCCACATAACCAGACTAAAAGTTGTTGATATGAGAGAGTCTCTAAGGTCAAGGTGTTGTCAGAGGTAAAGATCTGATTAAAGAATAATGTTTTTTTGTGATGCAGAACAGATGACTTCATGATTTTTGTAACATGACATGCTGCGTTGTTTATCTTGAACAGAAAGAATAAAGACAGGGTGCGGAAACAATCGTTTCTAGCTGCTGTAATGCAAGTGATAAAAGGAAGTAACTCGTATCATCAGAGTCATACCATTTTTGAAACTATTTGATATAGTGAAAATTGTGATATCGTTCTTTTAGCTAATAATTTTCTGAACAGTTGAAACAACTTTTAATTTAGAAATGAGTGCATTTTTACTGTTTTTCCCCCTTAAATGTAAGCTTCGTCCAACTAGAAATTAATAACATTGCAAAGCAAAGCATTACATGACATTTTCAGTGTTGCAGGAACATTATTTTGCAGTGATATGAATTTAACCTGTCAAATACAAGACTGAACATAATAAATATGATGATAATTTTCTTCATTGATTGGATGTGCGTTAGTTAGATATAAAATAGCTTATAAAACACATGTAGCACAGTTTAATTTTTTTAATATGCTTCTTGCCTAAATAAGGATCGTTGTTAGCAAAGATCTGTATATTCAAACACTTTAAAACCCAGAGTGTTGTGCTGTCGATGAGAGAGAGAGAGAGAGAGAGAGAGAGAGAGAGAGAGAGAGAGAGAGAGAGAGAGAGAGAGAGAGAGACAGACTTACAGACAGAGAGAGAGAGACAGAGGGAGGGAGGGAGGAGAAGCACAGACTGACCTCTGCTCCAGAGGCTGAATCAGCAGGCTCAGCTGGGAAAGCTTTTAGCCACTTACTGGACAGATGCACTGCCCTGAGCCATAATCTGTATCTCACTTCAAGTGACAAATTGCAGGCAGCAGTGTGGGTATATTGCATTATATATTAAGTCCCGCCCAGTCCGTAAGTTATACGCTGCACCCTTGCTATACACCCCTCTCCAAAAGGCCGTCGGCTGCCTCCTATAATCTGAGGATCTGCCTGGCTGGGATTTGTTTTACAGCATTCAATTAGAAAAAGGGCACAACCTGTGACTAAATTTAAGACACTTAGATGCACTGTGACTTCCTCTCTCTCTCTCTCTCTCTCTCTCTCTCTCTCTCTCTCTCTCTCTCTCTCTCTCTCTCTGTCTCTCTCTCTGTCTCTCTCTGCATCCCTTCTCCACTACTGTATTTTATGGCATGGATTTGGCTTTAGCAGTTAAATTAGGCTTCAACCACAATAAGAAATATTGAACGAGTGAGTGTGAACAAAGCTACTTCAAAATGAGTCTGAAAAATGACCCGATTTGAATGTAATTTGACCTGTTTTTTCTTCCTGCCTCCTCTCTCTCTCTTACACACACACACACACACACACACACACACACACACACACACACACACACACACACACACACACACACACACACACACACACACACAAACATACACACTTCACCAGCAGTCTAAAGGCAGTAAATAAGAAGGATCATCCAACGCCTGCAGTCATCTGCTTAGAGCCGGCTGGACTGGGAGGGATGGAAGGATGAGGGTTAGGGAGGGTAAAACACTGAAAACTAGGCTGTCTGTCCAGCTGGGAAGAGGAGGAGAGAAGAAGGGAGGGGAAAGAAACCCTCCAATATGAATTCTTTTGACAACCAGCCATATGGGCAAATGCAGGAGGAACAAGAGGCTATTCTGATCCACCATGATTTCAACTGATAGAGGATTTACTGATCACATCTAAATGATTCCTACATAGAGCAGAAACGACAGAATACAGACAACTACAGAGTCAAGTGGAAGTTTCACTTCCTGTATTCACATCCAACAGGATTGCTTGAATTAATTCACAACAGGATCATTTGATTCTCTCTAAGCTGCTGTAAATTAAATACATTTATTATGAGTAACGTCTAACTATCAGCTATAGTTTTTAATAAAATTTACAAATAACTTAAAAAAGTGAAAAAGTTTTATTTGTTTGTTTGTTTTTTGTTTTTATTCATTCAACTTTTACTGAAGAAGGACTATACTGGAAGGATGTGTAATGAGGTAACCTAGAGGGTACATATACTGTATGAATTAGCAATACTTAGCTAGCATTTTTACCTCAGATTTCTTTCCACGACTGCAAGTATCTTGGTCATTTTAAAACACCATTATAGTGTAGATACTGTATATATGTGTGTTGAAAGAGAGTTCTACTGTGGTACATCATAGATTGGCTGCCCTCCACATCAACACATAAACCCCTTCATACAGTTATAATATGATGCTAGGTGCAGTTTGCTTAATTAGCAATAGGTGCAGCTAACTGGTCACAAACCTCAGTCTTACTATATATCTTGCCACTGTATATCATTAGAAGAAGCGTTAGAAAATTGTTTCTAATCTTGTAAGTCTTTTTTTTTTTAGCACCAGCACAATCAGTGACATTTATGTTGACACTATTGTCATTATCTGACCCGACAAGACAGGACAGATCTTATCTGGCAAATAAACAGACAGTTGACCTTAATTTTAATTGAGGATATGATTTCTGAACTTGTTAGTTTAATGACAGATTTCTATCAGCACACTTATTTCAATAATATAGGTGAATTCCCAAGATATAATTTCTATCTAAATAAGAAATCTACTGCTATCTTTGTTTTTTATATTAAAGCAATTTCACTGTATTTTTCTTATTGATTTTATTGATATTAATATTGACAATATAGAAAATGATTACTGTCAAATTTGGTTATAAATATATTTATAAATATAAAATTATATTCTGTTTGATTTTTGGTATTTGTTATTCTTAAATTCATACCTTGTTTGATTCCACATATATTATTAATACTTTAATATTTAAAATAGAAATGTTCTTTTTTTAAAAATAGAATTATAAAAAAAATCTACATTTTAGTCTTAGTGATTGGAAATCACCGCTTTTTCTTTTTCTAATGTAGTATTGTAATACTATTTCCACAACAGTAAAAATCAAACTTCCTACTTATAATCCATTGATCCACTGTAGACAATCTTCCCTTTCAAAACCACAGGAAAATATTTGCCCACCCTATGCAAGTGCAATGACTTTAGTTGTGTTACATTCATTTCCCTTGGGCAGGTTGTTAGCCGAATGCACATAATGCTAATATTTGCTTAGCTTAAAAGGGAATCCCTCGGCCTGAGCACACAGGGCCTCACAGCTTGACAGACGAACCTAATGACTGCCATGATTAATTGGAGCCCTAAGGATAGTTGTTTTTTTTTTTTTGTGAGGGGGGTGAGGTGGGGTGAGGTGGGGTGAGGTGGGGTGAGGTGTGTGTGTGTGGAGGGGGGGGGGGTCGGTAGTGGCTGCGGCTGCTGTAACCTGCTGATTCTCTTGTGTCAGAGTCTAAGCTGGGAGCTAGCGAGGGCTGGGGGCTGTAATTTTTATTGTAAAGACCAGGCTTGTGTCTGAAATAATTAGATCTGCTCATGCCAATTGAATCCTGCAGTAATGCCTATGAGGTTGTCTGTGTACGTAATGTAATAAAAAATAGCAAATTAAAAAAGCATAGAAAATCGAAGCCAACAAAAATGTCGATTAGATGTGCACAAAATACAAATACGGGCTTACTATGAAAAAATGAAAATATAGCATGTCATGTGACTATATGAGCGAGAGATCATTTATATTCCCTCAGACAGCTTAAAAACCAGCACGTAACCCAAAAGATAAATGATACCCATCTCCCCAAAATGTCTTTTTATAAACACTGCCATATAAATCAAGCAAAAGACAATGCACCACTAGGTCAGACATGTTTACATACACGAATCCTTGTAAGCGTAAGCCCTGAAGTCAAATGGACGCTACTTAACTCCCAGTCTGCTTTTCCCACTCTGTGTGTTGGAGATCTAATTCGCAAGTGGCACTCTAAAAAGGTTCCCAGAGCAGGCAGCATTTATTCAACCCATCACCTAGCTCCAGAGATTACCAAAATGTTTATATGTTCATTAATCCTGAGTTTCCGCTAATGTATCACTGACAGTGAAGTAACATGTACACATCAGCGCTGCTGAACCTTCTGTGTCAGAGCGAAAGCCTTTAGAGAGTTAATTCACCTTTTAATTAAAAGAAATAAGCAATTTTAACATTTTTGCCTGGAACAGATTACAAATCTAACAATTTCATGACTCCAGTATGCATGCACTAAATGAAAAGAATGAAAGCAAGAGAGAGAGAGAGAGAGAGAGAGAGAGAGAGAGAGAGAGAGAGAGAGAGAGAGAGAGAGAGAAAGAAATGCGTAGGTGGTTGGCCACTGATAAATGGAGACCATCTGATGCTTGAGAGAAATAAAAGAACCCGGTGAAGTACCCGCACCTGTCAAGCCTTATTGAGTGAGTGTAATTTAGTGCAAAGCTACATTGTGGGATGACTTTATATATGACTGAGAGGCAGCAATTGGAATCATTCATCAGCCGCATGTTACAGTAGGTATAGACAAAAGGCTCTGACTCTCCACAAGATGCATGATGCTCTCTGATGCCCTTGCTGGCTGGCAGAGATGGCCAAATTCAAGACAGATGTCTGTGTTTCAGATGCCTAAGTGCTCGCAAAGAGAAAAGAAAATAGAGTCCAACTGTTTGGTTGGGGAAAACAGAATCTTATCTTCAGAAATTAAATCAAATTGGGGCACTTGAGGGCAGGTATGGTAATGAGAAGAATTTTTGGAAGGTTATCTTGGAATGACGCCGAAATTGAAGGACTTACTGCGACACCTTTGACACCATCCCCTTCAACTCTCCTTTATTATTATTATTATTATTATTTTCACTAAATCCCACAGTGACCAAAAAAAAAAAAAAAACATACACAAAGAAAGGTCTGATAAAGAGAACCCAATAAAAACTCTGGCATATAATAGACCACCTGTGTCTAAAACAAATGCAAGGCACTCGGTGCACAATGCCTTATTATGTGCATAAAAATGTTCAAACAAATGAGTGCATCGTGTGTTACCATTATTTTCTGCACTACCATTAGGCCTGCTGATGCATCCTGAAATACTGTTTGGCCTCTTCTACTATTACAGATGGAATACAAACAGAATTCATTTTGTTGTTATTAGCCCAGTAGGGTTTTAACTGTAGAGTGTAAAGCAAAAAGCCCACCAATCTCACCAGTCTGAATCTGCTTGAGAATCTGCTTGATCCGTTTTTTTTCAAGCTCTGCATCTAGCTAATAGCAGTATTACCTTCTTTCCGAGACGGGGAGAAGTGATACAGTGAAAACTGTAATTAAAATGTCTAATTGGCATATTTCATAGAATGAAGTAAATTACTAGAGCCTCACCAAATAATTGAAAAACAAAGCAATTACCTTCCACGGGCCCTATTCACTATGATAATTGCTGGAGGGGATGATTCTGGCATATGAAAAAATTATCACTCTTTCTGCCTCCCTACAGAGTGCTGACTTTCACCTATCCACCTCTGGATACATAACAGCAGTTTCCACAGACTGTTCATCATCTTTCTGATAGTATTCCATGGATACCAGATATACGGTGCGTCTCAGTACATACATAGGTGATTGATTTTCGTGGATGTCTACGTCTCGGTTGGTCCGCAGCACTTCCGGTCATTTTGAATGTACTGTAGTTTGGCAACAGTATTGTATATGATGTACTTGTCTTGTTTCGTGTTAAAGTCTATGGCAACCTTGCGTCAGTTTCCCATGAGAATGATTTTAATACATTCTTCTTTTGTCAAAGCAGTCTTCAAGGTGATCTGAAAAAGTATGCAAAGTTTTGAAGACAATTAGTTTAAAAGTACTATTTTGCTTTATGTATGAAGACATACATATTTGGGAGACCCTGGATACGTCATATAATATCTTTAAACTATGTACTGTATGATATTGCAGATTTTCTTTCTGCTTTCCTTTAAAACAAACGGGCCAAAAAGAAAACAGTGATTCTGGGATGCTCAGGGATATGTGACACATAGGAAGTGTGTAGGTTTAAAATCTCACCATTATATTAAACAATAGCTGTCTACTTTATTAGGGGCACTGGCACAGCTGCATATTTATGATGTGACCTAATCAACCAATCATGAGGCAGCAGCAGCAGCATAATTCATAAAGTTATGCAGATTCAGGTCAAGAGATTTAGCAAATGTTCGAATTAACATCATCAGAATTTGGACTCTCTGTGACTTTGAACATGTCATGTATGATGGTACCAGATGGGCTGGTAAGCGTAGTTCTCCTGACACACACAGAAGCCTTGAGTTTACATGGAATGGAGCAAAAAACAAAAAAATATCCTAGCTAAAAGAAAAATACTCCCACACTAAAGATAACTGGGCAGTCTCACAAAGATAAGGATACAAATCCAAAGCCTATAACACAGACTCCTTACACACTTACAGAGCGAGAGCATGAACACACTGCATTGCTTCTTGAAAATTGAATGGCAGCGTGTGCATTTTAAAAGTTGCTTCTACAGTAAATACATCAATCTTTTTGGAGGCCCCAGTTATAATTCATTCAGTTTGATCATGACAAGAGTTCTACTGAATTTTATGTTTTTTTATAAGCAATAGAGACGTCTGATGGACAGGAATATGATAAAAAATCAAAAAGTTCAAAAAGAAGCCACTATGTACAGATTAAACTACAGTATGATGTGCTGTAATAGGAAAACAATAAACATTGGAGGTTTTTGTGGCCCAACAGGAAGAGTTACTGTTAGCAACCCAAGGTTGATTATCTTCTTATCTTCTGAGATTATTTTTGTTGCTGACAATTTTTTTATTTATTAAAAATGTCATTGTACTTTTAATCCATTTATATTCTGTTTAATGATGAATGCGCACAAATCGAGTGCTATCTCTTATGTCACCTGACTGTCGTTTTGTTTCCAGTCTCTTCTTTTTACACTCTCTTGAAGTTAATAAGTCAAAAAAAAAAAAAAAATCCACTGTGTTACAGAGAAACCAGAAAATATAAAGAGTTTAATGATATTGTTAAAACGTGCTGACACTGGTGACTCAAGAAAGAACAACAAGAAAATATCCTCATGTCAACTATTACACACTTTAAGGTGCTATATTTCCTCCCAACAGAATTTAAGTCTGATGGTATCCTAAGTCTTTGACCTAGTGGTCCAGTGATGATATATTTATTGATAGAGACTTCAAAATAGTTTAGCATGTCATTCTGGATAAAGGCATCTGCCAAAATGTCTTAAATGTGAATGTAAATGCATTAACAACTGACCAATCAGAATCAAGAATTCAATAATGCTGTATTTTAAAACCAAGAGTAACCTTTTTGCCTATTTTTCTCACGCTTCACCTGTTCATTAAAGTAAACCATTTTGCTTTGTCTTTCATCACCACGTTGGTCAGGATTTCATTTAAAACATCAGCTGACACCGTGATAGATTTTATGGCAATAAGATCATGGAAACTTGAAGAACATGGGGGTAATTGGGCATTGCAAGACTGACTTCACCCATAACCTGTCTGTCATGGAGGTCTCTCTCATTGCTTATGAGCAAATGTTGTGCTACTCTTGTCTCCAGTCCATTTAGTAAGTGTAAAGACAAGGGTGGAATGCCAGTTATGTCTTTTCTGTAGCTGGCTGTGGGCTAGCTGACGCCAACGAGAGAGCCCAAATGTGACTATTGGGTTACAGAGTTGTTCCATGTGTATTTAGTGTGAAACGTGAGAATAGATCTTTAGCTGAGGAACTGAATGTCATTGTGATGGTTAAAACTGGTACAATGTAAATCATGTAAAAATGCATGTATTAGTAGAGCTTTTGAATAACGCTCACTAAAATATAACATTCAATTTCATCTTGGTTACTTAAGTCAAGAAACGTCCTGGCTAAATATTTTTAGTTAGCTTTATAGAGATATAAGAAAAAACACAAAGCTATCGTGCACAAAGTTAAACAATAGAGTGTGACAGAGATTAAAACACTCAATTCAGTAAACAGGCCACTTCCTGTTTGGCCCTATAAAATAATACAGACGACAAGATAGCAGCTCCCCAAGGCAGGCTGTTGACTACAACTGAAAAAGGTGTCAGTTTCCCCGGAGTTACATGAAGCATGAAAGCAGCTTGTTGTTCAGTGCAAGGGAAAGCTGGGGGGGATTTGCCCTTTAACCATCTTCTCACTCTTTCGCTCCCGTCCGTAGAAGACCTGGATTTGTGAGTGGCTTTTCTGTGACACTTGACATGAGATGACTTGTCATGTCAGAGTACTGCTCCGGGCTGTCACAAAGCTAAATCCCTCTATTTCTCAACCTTGCTGCTGTTCTACCTTTTCTGTGCTCCTTCAGTTCCTTCAGTTCACCTGCAGCTACAGGCTTTGCGGTAGGTAATGGAATGAATGCAAAAAAAAAAATCTGTCTAACTGCCATTTCTCCAACAGCCTCTAAATACTGACATCCACTTTTTTTTTTTTTGGGATAAAACACCTAACCTTTTGTACAATAGGAAATTGCAGAGTATTCTCTCTGTTAGCGAACGATCATGTAGAAATGTAGAAATGGTGGCGTGAAATGTTTTGCCCATTTGTTCAGATCGTGCCAAAAATTGAGATTATCCTAACAACTTGGAGAACAGCTGCATTCTAGCTGTCTCTAGTCTCGCTTGTGTATCCTGTAAATCGGATTACGTTATCTCTGAGCCAGCAAAAGATTGTTTATAGAACTCAGATGGGTTTTTTTGGGTGCAGGCATTCAAACATGGAAGTAAATGATATTAGAAGTCAAAAGTCATTCTAGGATTTCGGAAGCTGTTATGAAAATACAAAATACCTGCTGATTTCAACCTCTATATGCATAAACTATTATAAAACACATCCAGAGTCGTGTTTAGATGTTTAGATGAATAATTATATAATTATATAATATAATTAAAGGTAATGTAGAAAAAAGGTAATGAAAAAAATTTACTTTACACAAACAGTTGTGTGTAAAATTATTAACTGACATTTTTAGATAGATAGATAGATAGATAGATAGATAGATAGATAGATAGATAGATAGATAGATAGATAGATAGATAGATAGATAGATAGATAGATAGATAGATAGATAGATAGATAGATAGATAGATAGATAGATAGATAGAAAAAGATCTTTTTCTTCTTCTTGTTTTTTTTATCCCAGTTTCTAATAGCATGCTCAGCGAGCTTTTTATCAGCACTATGCTGTGTTATTTACAACAGCTCATGTTAGTTACAGTCTAATATACTTGTGTAGAAAGTTTAGACAGCCTATGAGTAATAATCTATGAGTGTGGACACTGTAGTTCCTGGTGTGTAAATGTGTGAGAAACTGAAATGTTGTATCTATAGTATCATATCAAAATCTTATAATTTAGATATTCCCAGGTTAATTCCTATGGCATGCATATAATCCTATCCCAATGAATGAAAAATGATCAGATATTCCATTAACAATAAAATCTGATCAAATTCCTTGTCAAAAAGCTTTCTTTACTGTCTTACAGACAAGACAGAGTGATCACCTTGCTGGAGGAATTAGCACAACTAACCCTACACAACCCCCTCTCCCCTTCTCTGTCTTTTTTTTTTTTTTTTTGCCTAGACAGACATTCAAACCCAGAAAGCCCTTGGCGCCAGAAGACAAACATAGCAGTCCCTCAGCTTGATACATCAGCCGGCTGAGCTTTCACCGCTTCTCCCTGTCTGTCAGGGGACAGCAAACCCCACATTTACTGTCCCTGCAAATCCCTGCTAATCTGATGAAGAAAGCAGATTTACTTTCCATTTGATGCGGCATATCGGTTTGATCCACCGTCCTGTACATAATTTCCAACAGTTCAGAAAAAAAAACACAGCACAAATGCTGCGTGTCATATTTATTTAAATGGGAACGTGAATAACAGATGCTGATCGACAAGCCAATGGTTAGAATGATTGCTGAATATTCCTGAGGTGATTAAACAACAGCATGCATATGAATTGCACATGATTTGAAGTCTTATTAGAATATTTGCCCAGGCTTTGTTTAGATTTTACATTTGCCTTCATTATTATTTAATGAGCTATCAGTTATCTACATTATCTTTGTTAACCTTACAATGTTTTGTTTGCAGTGTCAACTTTGGGGTATAAGACTGCTGAATAATGAATCTGTTACAGCTGAGCAATGCAGAAATGCTGGCGCTCATCAGTGGCACAATAAGAATTTACACAAACACACAGACAAACCCACGAAAGAGGCAGCTAAACAGCTGGATTCATGATAGAACATTTTCTAGTGTTAAGTTTGTAATGACATTTCTGGGGTCATGCCGTGTTGCCTCTCAGTACAAACCCATGTAAACAAAAAAGTCATAACTCCCTCAGTCAAAACACTAGACTTTGTTGTGCAGTGTGTACATAGTCATAGAATATACAGTAATCTCTGCTCTGAGGGTATTTTTGGAAAAAATGTGATGAGTAAATAATCCACCTTGCTTGACTTCATTAGTGTTACACAGGTCAATATGGAGGTAAAAATATTAGCCCAAGTAAAGAACATTTTTGGGGGACACTTCACTTATAAACATCCGATTGACTGTCACTGATAAGCTGTATAAATCTACAGTCTGGCCTAGAAAATAATCAGCCCTAGCCTCTTGTTTTAGTTTTTATTTTCTTACGCTTGCTTCCATTAGTTCAAAATAATCAAGCTTAAATCTTAATGTTTGTTCACAGCTACGAATCAGACATGAATACCAACAATGAAAACTTGTATTTCTGTCTTTTTTACTTTTGGAAGCTCAGCCACCTTCAGTATGTTAGTTTGTATTGTAAGTTCAGTGGTGTCCAAATGATAGCATGTAGAAGAATCAATAAAATCAGCTGTCTACACTCAAATAGCAAACACGATGTGTGCTATTAGAGGAGAAAACTTCACAACCATTCACTCAATCAGTACTAATCCTAGCTTGCACACCTAAATCTTAAAAATGCATCATTACCATTACCATTTCCATCATGCAGCACACAAATCATCTAGATTTCCATCGTTTTCACCCTCCATCCAACGCATAGGATCTCATTTACTCTTTTCACTCAGTCTGTGACCTAAAAATGTTTTTTCGAGAAGATTATAACTGTTTGTGATTGTGTATTGTTTTGTAGTCAAGCACCAGAGATACTTACTTTATTTCCTATTTTTTATAAGTAAACTGAGATGCACTTGAATTTAATTCAAGAGAGAATTGAATTAAATGTTGAATATAATATTGCAAATGTATATACTGTCAAATAAATTTGATGAAAAATCATCTCGTGATGCTTAGAGCCAACTTCATAAACAGTGCATCGATGCTGTCTTGGCAGTTTTGCCTTCCTGAGTGTTGAAATTCTCCTTTGGTGCAAAGGAATATTAAATATTGCATCACATATGATTTAAACATAAACAGCTTTCCAAGTGCAGTCTACCAATAAGGCCCTTTGCAAATAAACATCAGGTATTCTGCATTTATAAACATCATCGATGTTAATTCATTTAATTAAGAATTCAGTGCAAGTTGACCTCCAAAAAACCCCCCAAAAAACAGGCTCTTTGCACCAAACAGAATGTTAGTACTTTCACTAAAAGTGTTGAAATCTGGTCTTGGATGTAGCTAGAGGCAAGAAGGTACCTGAGGGACAAAACAAGGGAAAGGCATTCAGCATCACATTTAATCGTCTCTGACACATCATCACCATAATTGTGCCTCTCAATCTGAGCAGAGGGTCGAGGCACCAGCACTGAGCCCAGGCACGCTGGCCTAGGAACGCCATCTGTCACACCGGTGTCAAGTGGCTCTTTTCTCCAATGATTAGCATGGCTGCCTCAGGTGGGCCTGGACCAAGGGAGCCATATGGTGTGTAGAATGGTGAAGTGGCTACAGTGACCTGAATGTGATGACCGTACAGTCTATATACTCTACTGTATTTTGTAGTCGTAGAGGTACATAGTGTCGTAAAAGAACACATTGTAGACCTCAAAGTAGTTCTCCGGTCTCAGTCTAGATTATGGAAATGTTCTTGGAGTCTATCAGTGTAGAAGATGGAAGGATGATAGATCCTCAGTAATTATCAATTGATTAAAAAGGATGTTAAAGATTGCTGTTATCCAGCCTAAAAGATGAAATATGCTTGAGTAAGGTGGCGCAAAGTGGTCTCTCCCGAAATGGGCAAGTGCCACGAGTAAAAAATTTTGTAATGTCCGCAACACTTTTTAAACTCCCATCTTTATTAATTAATTAAAAAGCAACGTTTCGACCCTGTTGGGTCTTCTTCAGGCGAATGAGTTGCCACGAGTGCCACAAGTGCCACGAGTCACCAAGCACCCATGCCAAGCAACATTTTTACGGCAGTGGAGGTTCAAGTGGTAAGGCTCTGGGTTGTTGATAGGAGGATCAGGGTTCGAGCCCCAGCACTGCCAAGCTGTCAATGTTGAGCCCTTGAGCAAGGCCTTTATCCCTCCCTGCTCCAGTGGTACTGTATCATAGTTGCCCCTGCGCTCTAACCCCAACCTCCTCAGTCGGGATATGTGAAGAAAAGTATTCCACTGTGCTGTAATGTATATGTGGCGATAATAAAGGCTTCCATGAACCCCAATTCATTCATTCATTAAAAATGTCATGGGACATTGAAATCATCTGGCCTACAACATGGAAGATGGGCCATTACAAAATGCAAGTATAGGTGATAGTTGAGATAGATAGCTTTAATGATCTACTCTGTTTGGAAAGAAAAAAGTTTATCAGGTTTGATTTACTTAGCATCCCAAAATGAAAGAGGATTTTGGAAGTCTACCAGCATAAATAATGGAAGATAACAATTATGTCTAGATTGAGCAATTGATTGAATGATTGGTTTTTATTTTGTTTGTAGAAACTGAGATTACTGTACATGCCCAAAATAGTACAACTAACTTGCATATATTAAATTTGTTTAATTCCAAAGTTTAATTAATTAATTGTTTAATTAAGTCCATTTCTACCAGCTAGTGACAAAATGATATCATTCGCTAGGCTGTAATAATGAAAAAATTATGCTTAGTGTCTAAAACCTATGACTAAATATTACTGCGGCTAAATTGAATTCACGTCGGGTTTTTACTGCATGTTCGCTATCAAAAAGCCAACCACAATTAAATAGAGACCATAAAAAGTTTTCATTCACCCCTCATACAAAGAACACATAAAAAGTCTTATTTTCCTCTCAAATTCAAAGTATTTTAGGAACATTCTTCCTTTTTATATATATCTAATAATAATCTTGAATTTTTATTCTGTTAATTCTTTTATTATTCCTTATGTTTACCTTCTGCTCTATGTTTATGTTCTGTAAAGCTGCTTTGAGACAATGTCTATTGTAAAAAGCGCTATACAAATAAACTTGAATTGAATTGAATTGAATTCCTGGCTTTAATCAACATTAGCAGCATTGTTTAGATTCAGCTCCATTCTTCCAAGATTGTCTTCGAGATCTGAACCTCCTCATGGCTAACAAGAACAAACAGTATATCCCAAAACCTAATTTATATATTGCTTACTCTAAGTACTGTACTTGTGATACGATTCATCCAATTACAGTAGCTGTTACACATAGTTTATCTCAGTGCACACAATATAGTGAATGTTGTGATCAGATATAAAGTACAGTATATGAAACAGAAGATGTTGTTCATTCCCTATGTTGGATGATGTAGAGATCTATAGTATATGACAGATGTTAGTTAACCAGTCAGGAAGGTGGAAGAAGATAGTGGATGTTGTAATCATCTAGTGTAAATAATGGAAGACCTTGTCATAAATCATAAAGGCTAGATAATGGAATAAATCATTGTGGCCGTCCAGTCAAGAGGAAGGAAGGAAGACGACACTGGACACTGCAATTATCAAGTCTAGATGACGGGGAAATGTTGAGGATCACACATATAATGATCATTTGATCATAAATGAAATCTATGTGATTTTTTTCCCCTCTTAAGAGCTTTAAAAACAATCTGCATCGACACCTACACGTATTTATCATTTCTTTATGGAGAAATGTTGCAAATGACAAATTCATTAATGCAAACAGACTTGTTATTTTGCAGTTAAGCAAAACACACAATCCTCCAGTCTATTAAATCAGTATCGTATGTGTGTTTGCGGGTGTTATCAAGATCGCAAGGCGTCATTGTGATTACAAACATGCATATCTTTAGTAAATCAGTTACAGATGACGGAAGAAGACATTTGGCAGTGGAAACATTTAGTCTACATAGATTAAAGATTCAAGCTTTTTAATTGTCATGTAAACAGTTATATTCAGTCTACACCTTGATATGAAATACCGGCCACTCCTACTAGATGTGCATATAAATAAACTAAGAATTAAGTAAAAAAAGAATGAATAGAAGAAAATAATAATTAAGATAAAGAGGTAGTGAATGTAATGTGCAATTATCATAGGTGGGAGTACAGTAAGTCACACATGTGCAAGTCACAAGTAAGTCTCAAGTCATGAATGTCAAGTCAAAGTCAAGTCGATTTTTTTTTAATATTTGTCAAGCAAGTCTCAATTCTCAAATTTGCTACTTAAGTCTGACTCGAGTCCCCCATCTTTGAATCATTTAACTCAAGTCCGAGTCAAGTCTCAAGTCATGAATGTCAAGTCATAGTCAAGTCGAGTCATTTTTTAATATTTGTCAAGCAAGACTCAAGTCTCAATTTTGTGACAAGTCTGACTCGAGTCAAGTCATATGACTCGAGTCCCCCATCTCTGGCAATTATGTTACATGTAGTAACAGAGAGTGAAAAATGAAAAGTGTTTCACATCTTTGCATTGACCAGGATTCAAACCCAGTTGCTGTAGAGGTTCTAATCATTGAACCATCTCGTATAGAGGAATAAGATCGGTCATGCTGTAGTCCTTGTCTCTGTGTGAAAGAAGCAGGTTAGAAAATATGAGATTTGATACTAATCAATGAGAAACAAATGTCAGAATTTCTTGAACTATATTGTATTCACCACAAGTACTTTATCCTGGCATCTAGGTGGTGGAATGAACTTCCTCTAGAGATCTTCAAACAACAGGTGAAGATCTACCTCTTCCTGAAATACTCAAACTAGCACTTCTTTCTGTTCGTTTATCTGTGTGAATGTATTACCTCATAATGGTTTTAGAGATTTAGACATGGTTTTCTTAGTATGTGATCTAGCGGACCAGTATTGATGTATTCATTAAGAGAGGACTTTCGTACGTGACTCTGGATAAGAGCATCACCCGAATGCCATAAAGAATAATGTATTTATCTAAACGATACAGTACTTTTTATAAATAAATACAAAGAAAGAATTTTTGTTGTATTAGGGTGAGTGAACCGATTAAAGTGTCATTGATCTTGAACATTCCTCTGATAAGGACAACAGTCACATCACACCAGCAGCTGAATGCAGAGAATATATACTTTTAAAAGCTGAGATACAATTTACACACTATTACACTGTTAAAAACAAAGTCTCAAGCTAAATGTATCATTAACTATGATCAAATAAAGTTGAAGTGTTTGGTGCCTGTGTGTTTTTTTTCTCTTCGATCGTGAGATCGTGTAAATAAGCATCACTGTGAGAGCACCAGATTTTCACACATGCTGTAAAAGTGAGTGCACAATATTCTGGTGTGAAAAGTTTAGGAAGGTGGTCTTCTGCTCGAGTACACAATCCAAACGTTTCCATTCTGTTCTGATCGAGGACGTGATAAATAGAGATAGACAGCAGATACACTACAAAGCAACGAGTCCCCAAAAGCCCTGTCACTGTGATGCTGAAAGCCCTCTATTTGATTCTACATTATTTTCTTTTTGATACGTGAAGTGTGTGTTTTTAGCACTGTTCCTTAGTCCGTGCCAAGCTGTAATCATAACGAGGCATTGTTACAGAAAGAGTACATCTGGCAGGAGAACACACACACACACACACACACACACACACACACACACACACACACACACACACACACACACACACACACACACACACACACACACACACACACTTACTTGTATTACTATCCTTGCAACATATTTCCATTGGTGACCTCTATGTTTAAAATAAAATAAAATAAAATCATAACCTGTTATAATGCAAACTGAAAGCATTATAATTATTTGTGAAAGGGCATGACAGTTTATAGCAGTGATTATAATGCATTAATCATTAAGGATAAGTTCTTTCAGAAGTGATAAAGTTACTTACTACAATTGCTTACTACTGATTATGTTTTTTATTTGAATTATTTATTTCTAATATATATGACGTTTGAATAATAACAAATTTTCATGGTGTTATAAAGTTTTAAGAACACTACTTATTCACATTGACTATCTATAATATAAAATATATAAGGACTGTATTACTGTATAACATGATATTAATGTGTTCATAGTTCATCATAACTAACACCAAATACCTACATCTAGCTCTATCTTTATCTTTGGTAACCAAAATGAACACTTTGAATGCTTTTAATTTGTTTAGTTATTTGTTTTTTTTTTTTATATATTGTTTATTCAAAAAAAAAAAGGCCACTGATAACCAAGTGTCCTCATAATGTCCCCACAAGGCAAGCACTGTCAGACAGGCCTATGTTTATGGCCATATTAGGTTCCCAGGAATACATAAAAACACGGCCACACACATACACGCACGCCACACAGAAAAAAGTCTCAAACACTGCTTGTGCCACTCAACTAAGAGGACTCCTGCTGAGCTGTAAAAACTGGCTACAGAGGCTGATGGTGGCTTGTGCCTGAAATCCAATGGCCTGGATTCACAAGCACATTGAAATTTCAAGCTGTCTAAAATTGGCTGAGAAAGCACACTGCTTGAGCAGGGTTAGTAACAGCTTATGCTACCTTTACACAACTAGCACATAAAAAAATAGCAGAGCCGGCATAAATCACCTCATTACCCCATTTACCAGATCTGAAATGCTGCACATTAATGGCTAGGTTTATTTAAATACATTTGTGCATTGTAAAAATATAAATAAATAATGAAATAAAAAAGCTCTCCAAGCTGTAAATATAGTCACTTGTTCACAGGAACCTGCATTCAAGGACTTACGTTCTCAACACTGAGGCATAATTCAACCCTGTACACATTGCTCATTTCAAGACTTTTTCAAGAGCAACTAATGCACGGTGTGTGAATAGCATTACATAAGCAGTGTGTGTGTGTGTGTGTGTGTGTGTATGTGTGTGTGTGTTTGTGTGTGTCAGTAGTGAATCTTCTTCATGTGGAACCTCTATTCCTTCTAATGGCTTTCCCAAATGCAGCCAAGCATCAATGTGTGAAGGGTGATGAGTGGAAATGAGGGGGTTAATGAGAGGTCTCACTAGAGGTAAGAGTAAAAGTTATCTCATTTCATGCTCATACAACTGGTCATGGAAAATAAAAAACATTTCGTTTGTGTTGTAGGTGAAAAGAATCCCTCAGGCTGTCTTTATAAGAACAGGAAGCATGGTATAACATCTCACTGGTGTTGAACATGACTCCTCCTTTAGATTGTGTGATTGATTACCATACAATAGGGCTTGGTGGTAACACTAAAGAAAAACTAAGCACACTTTTAAAAAGCCTAAAACCAAATAATGACTGTTGGGGTATGTTCTTTACCAAGTCTGCATTAGACTTGTGCTTGACAACAACAATTGTTTTTGAGCCGATGGGGATTCAGTCTACAGTATCAACCCTTAACACACTAGTAAATCTTTCGAGTACAAAACAAACAATTTTCTGATTTGGATATCTACAATACGTCAGAATGAATACATTATGTGTACACTACTTATTTACTCACATTTGCAGGCCTGTGACATAACAATAGCTGTTTATCAACCATTTATAAGCTATATATAGTATAATTAAGAGGGGAAAAAACAACCAAAGAGCATGATGTTATAGGATTTTGTATTTTTTTTATTTATTCCATGAACAATGTCTGTCATACTTTTTAGCTATTTATAGTTATGTTTTATACTGGAACATTCATGAGACAAGTTGATTCCTGGTTCACTTGCATTATAGCAAATATACACAGCTGTTGAAACTACTGTAATAATAAGGGGGGAAAAAGCCATTTGTCATGTTACCTAGAAACAAGAAAGCTCAAACTCCTCTATTATGAGCATTTTCCTGTGATGGAAAACCTTAACTGACACTCCATGTCAATCACTATATGCTTTTCTTCGTTACTTAAAAGCACATAATTTATCTGTCTATTATTAGGTGTAGTTAATACAAAGTGTCTGCCAAACAGACCCCTGAGAATGAGCTATGGATATGATGTATTACAATGAGCATATTAATATAAAGCTGTGAATTGCTGTGGTAGAAATATGATATATGTGATATGACCTCACATACTGCAACAAGACAGATGAAGTTCGACTTGGTTGGTTAATTACAGATAGTTAGTCATTTAACCATAGAAATTTGCTCTAAAATTTGCTAAAATTTGCTCTAAAAGGTTGAACAGTGAATAAAATATTTCTAATAATATTTCCCTGCAAAGCTCTCTTTTGTTGGGGAACATGGATCATATATATCCATACATACATATGTGTGTGTGTGTGTGTGTGTGTGTGTGTGTGTGTGTGTGTGTGTGTGTGTGTGTGTGTGTGTGTGTGTGTGTGTGTGTGTGTGTGTGTGTGTGTGTGTGTATGTGTGTGTATGTGTGTGTGTGTGACACACTTAATACTTTTTGTGTTTTATATTTTTATATATATATATGTGTTATGAATATTTTAGATTTTTTGCACACATCTACTTTTTGACTACAGGGGTTAAATCTTCACTAGGCCATCTTAACTAAGCATTCAAACTCCTTGTGATAATAATAATAATAATGATAATAATTTTTCATTAGATAATCCTCACTCAGCAGTTCAGCTGACTAGCATCAGGACTGAACGATCAGAGCAATTTTCATAATAAAGCCAGAAAAGGATTAATGAATTAATGAATTCCGTAGAAAGATCTGGGAATTGCTACAAATAATCAAATATAGTTAAATATTCAGAAGAATTAAGAATAAACTCAGCTAAACAACTATGTTAAAAACAA
Source organism: Tachysurus fulvidraco (assembly GCF_022655615.1). Taxonomy (NCBI): domain Eukaryota; kingdom Metazoa; phylum Chordata; class Actinopteri; order Siluriformes; family Bagridae; genus Tachysurus; species Tachysurus fulvidraco. The sequence goes on from NC_062526.1 coordinate 6,752,946, forward strand.
TGAAATTAAAATATACAGTATTTATGATGATCTGTGGAGAATCTGAGAGAGAATGTACATTTGAGTGCAATGATGTGGAAAGGCATCATAATAAGAAGTACACAAGAAATAACTGAATGTTTCCTGTAATCAGCTAAAAAGATTTGATAATATACGTATAATAGGCTACTACGCCTACTACATTTCCAAACTTATATAAACTGCTGAATAAGGAATAAAATAATACATTGCCTGCTTATTGTATACTTTAATGACATGCAGGAAAGAATTAGGATCATGGCTCTGCATCTGTATTTTAAAATGCACAAATCATATGAAGCATCACTCACTCATTAGTATAAATAAACCAAACATACACATTATGCAAGTGCTAGACCTTCAACATGAGAGTCAGCAGTGTTGAGTTGTCAAGACCACCATAGAGGAAATATGATTGTTCTTATAGTAAAACCATATGTTCAGGATTTAACCATTAAACAACAATCAAAGAAGAGAGCACAGAAGAATGTAGCCATCTGTATTGAGCATGCAACGAGCTATAGATGTTTAGTCACCTCAGCTTGCCTTTGTTTGGTGGTTGGTTACACTGGGCCTTGTTGCCAACACAAGAGGGCGTGTGTGTCTCCTTTATTTCTGCTGTGCGTCTCAGCCTCCTCATCTCAGTCAAGTGCATCACCCAGTCCAGACTAACAGAGCAGGAAGAGAAGATTATTTTAATAGAGCTATGAGAAGAAATGTAGCCTCTAACACTTTGGCAGGGGCTGAAAGTCTAGCTCAAAAATACAGCATAATATCGTGATAATCAATAGTCATTTTCACAGACCTGCATATTTTTTGTTTGGGTTTATAAAGTCATTACGCACACTAAGCACTAGGGAAATCAAACAAGTGGTAAATAAAATTAATATCTGTTTAAACATTATCTACTTGTTATTATATTATCTTTAAAAGGATAGGATCTTGCTGCTAACAGACTGATTTAAGGCTCTCTCTCTCTCTCTCTCTCTCTCTCTCTCTCTCTCTCTCTCTCTCTCTCTCTCTCTCTCTCTCTCTCTCTCTCTCTAGCGCCTACATATAAAACACGAGTTTGATAAGAAATTGGATCTGTTATATTTTAAAATGTGTTTACATTTTTTATTATGAAAAAATGAAAACATTTTCTGAAATGTGATATGTTGATGTTTTTTTCTGTTATATTAAATTCGTCCAAAAGAAGAAATATTTTGACAATGCAATTTTAGTTCTGCATTTAAAATACTTTTTTATTCGATTTTTGGTTGTGTGTTAGTCGTAAAGGTGAGCAGTATAGTGTTGCTCTCTATTTCTTTCTCTCCACATAAACCAGTCATCTTCTTCCGCTGAGATTCGGTTACCACGTGTCTCACGTCGTTTCAGACGCTCATTATCCGCAATTACGCGCCGTAATTGCGTTTTGGGTTTTAATAGCTACAACCCAGAAGCGTGCCGTGGATTTCAGTCATTAGGCGTGTGCCTGTCCCTAAATAAAGACCTGCAGCCTGTACTGTAAACTTTCCAAAAAAAAACAAAAAAAAAACCAAACAAACAAAAAAAAAAGTGTACAAACTCGCTTTACAGTCACAGTATCATGTTATCATGTTATGCGCCATCATGTCCCAATAAACCTGTAGATATATGATATAAATATTTTATACAATAATAATAATACTACTAATAATTACAATTATTATTATTATTATTATTATTATTATTATTATTATTATTATTATTATTAGTAGTAGTAGTAGTAGTAGTAGTAGTAGTAGTAGTAGTAGTCTTAGTTGTAGTAGTAGTAGTAGTATAGATATTTTCATTCTTCTTGTTGTTATTATTATTATTATTATTATTATTATTATTATTATTATTATTATTATTACTGCAAACAGCAAAATGCACAAATACTGTATTGTTCTAGGGTATATATTGACATTTCTTATTATTAGTAATTGTCCTTCTTAATTAAAAAAAAACCATATAATTCAGTACAGGCCATTTTCCAGAATCGGACGAATTAAGGCTCGAAATAAAGGCAGTAACAGGAGCGCGCGGCTCCCGTAAGCGCTCGCGCTGCGCTAATGAGACATGCTGCTCGTTCCTTTTCACAACCAATCAGAAGCGCGTGAGCGTGACGTGTAGCTGTCCTACGTCAGTCCAATGGCGAGAGAGAGAAGAGTCGGAGCCGGTGGAGTTTTGAGAGAGAGACAAGACAAGAGATACGGACAGGAGCGGCCTCTCGATGCGCTGGAGCTCAGACACACACTCACATGTACACACACACACCCACACACAAGTACTGCCCGAACTCTAATCTCGATTTCGGGAAGTTTTACACCTCGGAGGCGCAGTTGTATTTTTTCTCCAGAAACCACGGGCACTACGGGCCTGCGCTCCGTTTTTAAAGTGGACCTAACACCGCCTTACTTTCTGGACATGGGAGACATGGGGGACCCACCAAAAAGTGAGTTGTTTAACACTTTTTGTTAAGCTTATGTAAAGATGCTGCATGCATTTGGAGATTATGCATTGATTTGTTGTCATTGGAACGAAAAGCTTATTAGTGAATGACACTAATGTTTTTTTGTTTATTTATTTATTTTTGTTTGTTTATTTATTTGCTTTCTCAATTCTCAAAATAATAATAATAAAAAATATATATATGGCTTTATTATTCTTTACTCCAGGCAATTGACAATGACATGAACATTATTATTTATTACGTTTTCATATTATTATTATTATTATTATTATTATTATTATTATTATTATTATTATTATTATTATTATTTCATTACCAATTAAATTCTTCCACGACATTATTTCAAGCTTGTTCTGCACTAACATTATGAAACATTATGTTTTAACAATAACATTTGAACAACTTCCTTATATGTTCCTGTGTGTGTTTGGTGTTCAGAGAAACGCCTGGTCTCTTTGTGCGTGGGCTGCGGGAATCAGATCCACGACCAGTACATCCTGCGCGTGGCGCCCGACCTCGAGTGGCACGCGGCGTGTCTCAAATGCGCGGAGTGTAACCAGTATCTGGACGAGTCATGCACTTGCTTTGTCCGGGACGGCAAGACGTACTGTAAACGTGACTACATCAGGTAAGACAGACATGTTGAGCCACATACCTTTAAGGACTTAAATAAAGAAGAAGAAAAGAAGGTCTCATGATTTAGTGACGAAGCTGCGGCTCGAGCTCACGCTGTCATTCTCGTGCCCTGTCCCTAGTCTTTACACCAAAGCACCTATATGCTAATGCAGTGGAGCTTGAGTGTAATTATGCTGTGTGCTCATGCGCAGGGCGAGATAACAAATTACTACAAACTATAACCTCATATGCTACTAAAGATGGTGTCTTAAATGAACAAATGTTCATCGTTTTAAAATTTTGTTAGATATTTTTTTGGAATAAATACTAATCGTATCGGATGTTGTTTTATTGTATTTTGTTTAATGATCAATTTAACAGTTAGCATTCTATTTAGACTAACTTAATTTATTATTATTAATAACAACAACAACAACAACAACAACAACAACAACAATAATAATAATAATAATAATAATAATAACCATCATTATTATTATTATTATTATTATTATTATTATTATTATTATTATTATTGCAAAACAATAATTCTAATACTGATACTTTTTCCAATTGAATTTATGTGTTTCCAAGCATGTATTTTATTCATTGATTATCTTAAATTTTAAGGATGTGCTGCACACTCTGCTTCCTGTCCACTGAACTTCGGGTCTCATTTTTCCAGACTCTACGGAATCAAATGCGCGAAATGCAACATCGGTTTCAGCAAGAACGACTTTGTGATGCGCGCTCGCGCTAAGGTGTATCACGTGGAGTGTTTCCGGTGCGTGGCGTGCAGCAGACAGTTGATCCCGGGCGATGAGTTCGCTCTACGTGAGGACGGCCTATTCTGCCGAGCCGATCACGACGTGGTGGAGAGAGCCAGCATGGCGCCTGGGGAGCCGCTCAGTCCCCTGCACCCGGCCCGTCCCTTACAGATGGCAGGTAAACTTTCATTTATTCAAGCTTTAAGGTGCTAAGCATGACATGACTTTCATCGAATAATGTTTCTTATCCACTCTCACCTTGCACAAGCTCGGGGAATATATAAGACTTCCAGTTTTGTAGTCGGTTTTAGACTTTTGGCTGTACTTTTTTAGATTGACCCATGAACAAAATCACTCTATTTATCATGAACGCTTAAGCGGAGCTGTGCGTCCGTTCTGTAGGTGAAGTAATAATTGGTTTAAATTCTAAGGATGCCATCACACAACATAGCGTTTTATTTGAGTTTTCCATTATTTTACTTGATCTTAGTTGCTTGGTTGAATCTTAATAGCTCAGACTGACTGTTCATAATGAATGGGACATTTTTGTTTATTAAATCTTTTGAATAAAATGGCCAGAAATCATACTTATCTTTTATTTTTATTTATATTTTAATAGATTTTCCTTAATAAAGTATCCTAGTTATATATTGACAAAACTGCTGATAGGGCAAATAGCCTGTTATTTAGATAAATGAACAGTTTTCGTAATATAAAAAGTATTAAAGGATAAAGGAACTTTGAAATGAAAAGGTTACTAAACTAACAGGCGGTTGTCAGAGGTTTGTCAACATTGCACGTTTCATTTTTCCTACAGTTTGAGTGCTATTGAATTCGGCTATTCATGCATGAAAGTGATATTCTTCCGCTGGTCCACAGCCAACCATTCGATTAAAAACTATGCCGGTTTGTGTATTATATTTTTTATATTATAGGAATATGCGAATGTTTGAAATCGTTCAATATTTAGATATGCATGTTAATGAAAAAAATCTTTAGGTACATTAAATCCCACATAGTTGGTTAAAGTTGAATTTTATCTATATTTAGTAAAGGATATTTATCTTCTGCTTGATGTATTTGGATATAAACTCTGGGCAATTTTCCCAGAGCACATTCTACACAGGTTTATTCCACTTCTCCAAAGTCCTCCAAATACAGTAAACTGTTTGATATTCTGTTTACAGTTACAGCTTTGTGGTGTGTGATATGTCCAGTGTAGAGCTGATTGCATTGAAATGCTTATGAATATATTTGCTATCAAGGTATATGTTTGCAGAAATGATGCAACAAATCTATTTACAGGTGTTTTTTTTCGATAGATTTTAAATCGTTCAGACCTGTAAGTAGTTTACATAGTCATTCTAAAAGTGTAATGTAAAAGTTTAAACATTTGCATATGTTGGTGAATTATGTGCCATAAATCTAACGCATCGGTCCACGGGATCGCAAAAACCCAAATGCGAGCAGAAATTGTCATATCAGCCATTTAATGGCAATAATTTTAAAAAATAATTTTCACAAAATTTTAACATGGAAAGAAAACAGAAAGAAGTCAAACGGAATTTGTTGACAATGTATAGTGTAAACTTTATGGTCTGTTTGAACAATGTTTTCACGATTTTAATAGCTTAAATATTATAATTTGGATATGTGTTCTATATTTTGGCATACTGTATAATTCGCAGTTTGTCACAAAAATATATGTCGCAATTACATTAATTAGCCCTATTATAGCCCTAATTCCCCGTCTTGCGATAATAGAACGAGGCAAGCTCACATCTGTCATGTTTGCAGAAATTAAAACTACCTGTCATATTTATTGACCTAATTGCATTTTGGCGTCTGTGTGTGTGTGTGTGTGTGTGTGTGTGTGTGTGTGTGTGTGTGTGTATGTGTGTGTGTGCGCGCATGTGTTTTTTTTTTTTTTTTTTTTTTTTGCAGCAGAGCCAATCTCGGCGCGCCAGCCTGCATTGCGCCCGCACGTGCACAAGCAGCCCGAGAAAACGACGCGCGTGCGCACGGTGCTGAACGAGAAGCAGCTGCACACTTTGCGCACGTGCTACAACGCGAACCCGAGGCCCGACGCGCTCATGAAGGAGCAGCTCGTGGAGATGACGGGCCTGAGCCCGCGGGTCATCCGTGTCTGGTTTCAGAACAAGCGCTGCAAAGACAAGAAGCGCAGTTTGCTGATGAAGCAGCTCCAGCAGCAGCAAACCAACGACAAGACGGTGAGTGCGAATGTTGAAAACAAAGCACAACGCTGCGGGAATCATGTAGTAATCATGTAGATGCAAGCTTGCAGGTGCATGCGTATCCATTTGTACGCACAACTATTCTTTTCTAAAATCGATGGGTTTTCGTGCTTTCTGCAGAACATCCAAGGAATGACGGGAACTCCAATGGTGGCCACCAGTCCAGAGAGGCACGACGGCGGATTACAGGCGAACCCTGTGGAAGTGCAGACTTATCAGCCTCCCTGGAAGGTCCTTAGCGATTTTGCACTGCAGAGCGACATCGACCAACCGGCTTTTCAGCAACTGGTGAGAGCACGTAATATCCGTGCGTAAAAGCGCAGCTTGCAGACACAACAACAACAACAACAACAACAACAACAACAACAACAACAACAACAACAATAATAATAATAATAATAATAATAATAATAATAATAATAATCATAATTTGCTTATTCTAGGTGAATTTTTCTGAAGGAGGACCAGGATCGAATTCAACAGGAAGTGAAGTAGCATCCATGTCCTCACAACTGCCAGATACACCAAACAGTATGGTGGCCAGTCCCATCGAAGCTTAGACGATTCGGATTAATCTTCCTTTCCAGAATCAGAGGAAAATGAGCGTCGTCGAGTCCCTGTTTCACCGAGGCTACACCCCCGAATAACACCGACAGACCTCCAATTCCGTTGGGCTTCTCTATCCAAACAAGCCCTTGGTCGCGTTTATACACTGTGATGACAATCGTGGGAACGAAAGGCGCTCTAGCGAAAAGACACTTCACGAGAAGACAAGCGTTACCGGAAAACGCTAGCATCCGGCGGATGTAGACCTACACCGGGTCCGAAATGTCAAAATGTACTTTTCTTCGACTTTTAGGCCTACACGACGCAGGAACTGGTGGAACTGGTCGGCTATATTCTTTTGCCAAACAACCCGAGGCGTTTTTGACCTTTTTATTTTTATTTTTTATTTTTTGGACAAATCAGCCTCATAGGAAGATGAGACCTAAGAGGACTCTAAATCCGTACAGCGCAGCATGAGCGGCCCAAACAAACTGCTGACTCGTCAACCGGTTTCCCTAAAACAACTGAGATTTATTCACTGAACACTGAAAGTGTGAGGACGGCCTGGAAGCCGAGTCTAACCGCTTTTATTGTTATATGGTATAATAAAAAGCCCAAGTAGGCTACTAAAGCATTGCAACAAGGTATACCTCTATTCGACCACAAGCTGCGTGGGAATTTTACGTGTATGTGTCCGTCCGAGATTATTATTATTATTATTATTATTATTATTATTATTATTATTATTATTATTATTATTATTTCCCAAAGATGTGTATAGTTTTAAGTTAATATGTCGGGTCATACAGCGGAGATCTTTTTTTGTTTGTTTGTTTGTTCCAATATTACAAAAATAATTTATTATTTATTGTCCTACGACCTGCCACTTTTGTGTATCTTTAATTGCTGAAGTAAAAAAGAGGAAAACTACAGTGTCGACTCCGAATCATCTATACGGACATTATGTGTCCTGTCGTTTTGACTGCAAAATAAATGATGTATGGAGCAGCGCCATATGTAGATCCTCAGGAATATTTAAACAATAAAAGTTAATTAAACTTTCTTAAAAGTTTTATATTAATTATTTTTTTAAAATATAAATTTTAATTACATTAATAAGATTTTATGTTTTTTTTTTAATCGTCTAGATTTAATGAACGTTTTAATTTGTTATATAGTGGGACAGTTATTAAAATCAACTAAATCTTAAATACAAGTCGTTTTATTTTTCCTGAATGAAATTTAAGGACAAGCTAACGTATAAATAATATTTAACTAATCACTCTCTAAACATTAAACATGAACACCTTTATACATTGCTCATATTAATTATTAGTTAGAGACAGACTCGGTGTAATAAAATAAAACGAATCAGTATGGATTGTTTCTCAAAAGCATTGGTATTGAAATCATTTTCCTCACCTTGAAACCACTCTTTTCTTGCAGAACATCAGGTTTTGCTGTACTAAACAAACTCATAGTGTTTATATGTGTGCATTTGGCTATAAATACTCAGTAATTATCTGTAATTTTGGTGATATTATGTGTTCTAAATAGCACATTTTCATAATTCAAGGCACCAAACTGTAGGCCTAGCTAGGAAAGGTGTTCTGTCTTGTACTTTTAATTAACTTTAAGAGTAATGAGCTTTAGGTCCAAATTATGTACCTTACAGCATTTGTTAATAGTTTCCATGTAAATATGTGTATACTAAATGTTTTAAAAAGTAAATGTGCACTTTATGCTATCATTCCAGTGACAGGGAAAAGTACAGCTTGGTTATTACTGAGAGTGTGTAGTTCTGGAACTGTAGGTGATGTTTGGTTCCAAAACTGCACAAAAAGCATTAATTATTTCAGAGGCCAAAGCAGCTCTGACTCAAGCGATTAGTTTAATATAAAAGTAAAGCAGGTTTGAGTGTTGTAACTGACTACACTTTTGTAGTAAGGTGTAGACCTGTATTGTTAACAGTGGTAACTTGTCTGATTGCCTAGCTTGGTCTGAAGTCAGCGTGAGTGGCTGCTGGGGCAACTTTTTTTACAAACACTCAGGCTGCTAAGTGTCACATTTTAATGTCTGGAAGCGTTTATATAAAAAGCTTTAGCAAGAATATAAAATGTAGAAAGAGGTGACTTTGGGTTTCACTGGACTTTGAAGATGCACTCAAGGTCGATCTTGAGAGGATGTTGGTTATTTGTGGCGTATGTTGAGTATTTGATGGATTTTGTTCCATCCCAATTTGTTTCCTGTATTTAATTCAACTGCACTATAGACATCATGCTTGCAAGATGAGGCATTCCCCATTATGTGCATTATACATTAAGTTAGACCTCTTCAAAAACAAGTGGGGCAAGGACATAATGTGTCTGTGTTTCCATAAACAAAAAGTCTGTCGGACATGATGACAAACCTTCTAAGGTTCACGTATAGAAAATACTATTTTGCTGAACCGTTAGAAATTAAATTTGTTTTAAATTCATAACCATTTATTATAGTGCAATACGTTTTCTTTGGTTATAAGCTTTTGGTAATTAAAGGGTACACTTTCTTGTAAATGGCAAATGCCTTACAGTACATGTTTTTTAAGACTGGCATCCATTTATATCTAATAATTTAAACACAAGAAAATTAGTTGGTTAGGACAGAACCATCTCTTTTTAAAAATATTTTATTATTAATCGGTACATTTGGGTGTTCTAATCAGATCATATAATACAGAATTGACATGCAGATATAATACATTTGCAGAATTTGTCTATGATTTAATTAACAATATCTTCCTTAGTCAAGATCTAGGCATAGCTACATATAAATAAAAAACAGCATTAATAACAACAACAACAACAAAAAATGCTAATCACATACAAGTAGCCAGTGAATAATTTCAACATATATAAAACCAACTGCTTTTTCAAATGACTGTTTTTTTTTACCTGTTGGAGTAAAATCTATATCATTGTACCATTTAGGAAATGTTTGTGTAAGCCACACATCAAGTGGTGCTGTTCTTGCATGGAGCAATATGCCCCTGTTTAAAATGCCAGCTCTGTTCTCCGGTGTTTGGTCGGGGCAGAAGAGGGGCCGCTGGATAGCACAAAGCCTCCTGATAGAATGGCTACCGGGGTCTGTCGAGGCTCCCGGACTGCATTCAGTGTGTTGACTGGCTGGAACAAAAGCGCTACTGTACCTGAAGGAGGCTCTGCACAACAATCACACTCTCCTGGATGAGACCCGATTACATTGTGAGCCAGGCAAGCAATCCGTCCCCAAGGTCCAACGCCTGACCACAGAGTCACAACACGAGCTCAGCCCACAACTGTTAAACAGTCCATGCTAATAGCAGATGGTTTACAGGGAATTATGGTATATTTGAGATCATTTACACAATAATGGGAGTTTTGTAAGTGGCATTTAAATGGTATTACGTTTGGAGGTACCGTGAGGACATACGTTGTCCCTTGTGTTCTCAGTGTAGTTTGTAATGTCAAACCTCTATATGTGTCTTTGTCTCAGGTTCACTGTATCACAGTGAATCTCAAGCATTTTGGTGAAGTATTTTACGTCTTTTGAATTCTATTAATTAAATATGATGTCAATGATGATATGCTGACATTCCAGTGCTTATGAAGCCATGCTAGCCCATATTCAATTATTAAATCCGAGTGAATGTTTTACTTTTACTATATTCACAAAGCAACTTTTATTCTTATTTGTTCATATTACATAAGTGTGCAATGACAGATTTCTCTGACAAACTCTGTTAGAAATAATTTATGCGATATTTTAAAAGGCACAAATCAGCAATAACATATCAAGATGTTAAAAATAACAGCTCTAACAGGTGCTTAACACACTGCAGTTGGAATAATATATCAATCGGTTACTATATTTTGTAACTTAACCCTATAGCATGTTATTACATGTTTTCCTTCCCAAGCATTCTCAAACTTTTTAAAACTGGATCAGGTGTTTGAGCAGTCTGACCGTTTTTTGTGAAAGTAGGCCCTTCTGTTGTCTGTCAGCAAACATGGAGAAGGAGGTGGTGGTTAAGCATCTCAGCCTCTTTGGAATGTGTCAATGAAGAGGACGCTCCAAGTGTTACTTGTCAGCACGTGTGAGAAAGAAAGAGAGAATGCTAAGAGCTGTGCTGGACTATAAGTCATTCCTTACTGATCTTGTGGGAATTGTGCTCGGTGCTGAAAACAACACACTCCAACTTTTCATTGGGTTTACATGGCCACAGCAGAACCTGGGTCTCCTCATTATATTAATTTACCATAACAGCTTTCCCTTGATGGTTGAACATGTCAAAACACCCTCATTGAAAAGTCAAGCTGGTGCATATGGAGCCAGGGATTGGTTTGACCAGTAACATAATATTTAATATCTAAGAGGCTAGGGAAATGCATGTAATGTACATATGTGACTTGATTAACAAACAATAGGTTTTTCATTAAACTTATAGCTCCAACTTTAATGGTTCAATCATGATTTATTTATTTTTTTTAAATATTGTGTTTGGAGATGTTTCCCCATGTTTGTGTTGATTTGCTCTAAATTCGTTTTAGTTTTCTTTATGGTATGATGATTAGCATTTCTACATTTCTCTTAGGTGTAAATGAGTATTCTGGTAAGGGTCATGATGGGTCTATAGAAGGGAATGCTGACTGGATGGGACAGAAGTAGATTGTACATAACTGTGAATACACATCTACATAAAGTTCTTACTGGAGATGAACGAATGAAAGGATGACATTTAAGCACAGGATTCTTTTTTTTCCCCTTCTTCCCAATTACATACAATTCCAGTTATCGTCTGGGAACTCAACATTTATTTGCAAGATGTCAGGTTTTGCACAGCAGGAGAGATTCCAGCTGTTTCCAGAGGATGAGTCAATGTCACATAAACAAGAACCGCCTGCGAATATGTGGCTTTGAGTCATACTTCGATTCTCAGCCCAAATGTTTGGGGAAGGTTGGATTATTTTTGAAGCTGAAGGTTAGTTTAGTGGTTTTGAAATCAAAATGGCATTTAGAAAACTTGTGTAAATTGTACATCCTGTACTTTGCTAAAAAATGAAGAAGTCTTTCTTTACAAAAGTCTGTATTTTAGCTTTATTTAGGCTATTGCTTAGCTAATAACCACTAGTGGCAAAATATCTTGACAGATAGACAATATGATGTAAAATCATCACTATATAATGAAAGCAGTACTGATGATAATACAGATCACATTGAAGACCTCAATAAATCAACATGAGAGAGGAGTTAGACACAACAATAATTAACACTTTCAACTCCTAAATCTATAGAAGAAAATTATAATGATTCTGTGCAAATCCTTTCAACATACTGCTTCAGACGGCTTCACAAGTGTAAACTAGGACACAATTGATTAAGCTAGATCCATGTTGTGCACCCTATATACATCATAATTTCCCTTAAGACAGAGAAAATATTTCACATGATAGTTTAAATTTCTATTACTCAGTAATAACTTGTGAAAATGAAATAAAAAGCTCAGACGTCTGCACCGTGTTGTTCTTACTGCTGCTGTATATAATCAATCACAGTGTGTCAGGTCTGTGTGTGTTCTCTATATGCACTCGGACGGCTAGTGCAACATGACATAGGCTGTGATAAGCACATGTGTGGGTAGCTGTGTGTGTGTATGTGTGTGTGACGTGTTGATGGCTTAAAACAAAGTACTCTTTTAGGAACTTTGGATTTGACTTCTCCAACCACTCACTGTGAGATTATTTTGTCTTGGTCACACACACACACACACACACACACACACACACACACACACACACACACACACACACACACACACACACACACACACACACACACACACACACACACACACACACACACACACACGGCTAGTTGTGGAGGAGAATAGTGTAGACAAATCCAAGCTATGTGTTATTTATGTGTTGTCCTGGTTGAGGGCCTGTGAAAAGATTATGTCCAGCTTAGTACCATTGCAGTTATTTAGGTACAGAATATTTGTAATTTAACTGCTGTGTCATAAATAAAATATATAGACATTAAAGACAGTCTCAGTAAAGTCAGAGGATGATGCATTTATAGCATCACTTACCTTAGATGCAAGCTTTATCTGGGAAGTCCTGCTTTCTGCTCCTACTAAACCCATATTCTCTCTCCTTGTATATAATAGTGATGCAGACGGGACACATGAGGACCAGGGAATATTTTGTAATCATTTTAACAAATGTAATGATGTAATAAAGGCACAGCAAATTAAAAGTGAGATCACAGTTCATACATTTACAAGCTACAAAATCCATTAAATATACAAATTTCTTTCATGCACTAAAAAAGACAATTGTAATGCTTTTGTGCTTACTCTATGTCTTGTTACGGACACGATGTTACTACGTACATGAAACTATCGCTCCTCGTCTTGTGTGTTTCACAGCCTACAGATGTTTCTATGATAACATGTCCGGAACCAAGGCAACACAAATCCTCCATGTGCTTTAGCTAAATTAGGGAAACCATGAAGTCATATGATACAGCATGTTTCCAACATGACAAAAAACAAGCCCTATGAACTTACTGTGTACTGTGTATTCCTTATACAGTGTACATATATGGATCCTAAACGTGAACGGTCAAGGTGGCCATAAAGGGGATGTTCTTACACTTATATACAATTTGGTAGATGCCTTTATCCTGAATAATTCACAGAAACACTTGAAAATTAAATCATAAGGCAAGGAAAATTGTTGATTTCATATCGCTTAACTAATTATTGATTTACAATCACACATCAATGCAATATTACAGTTAAAAATTTACTTTTAAAACCCAAAATAATACATGGCAATAATTTTATTTTTTATTCTAATTTTAAAAGTCTGCATAAGTTTGGTCCGGATCGGATAATTAAGGGACGGTTTATACATCATACATCAAACAGTGACACGAGTCACTAAGAACTAATAAATTTGAGTCTGGCGGTTAACTTAATTTACTAAAGGATTACAAATCTGACATCTGGACCCAATTTTAAAAAATCTTGATAAACAGCTCTGGGGTGATCATTGGCCCTAACAGGTGGCAGGGCAAAGCCCTTCACGTCCAGGGCCAGATCCCAGATAAAACCGACAATAACAGGAGTCACGTTGCTCCAGTAGCCTTTATCACTGTACACAAAGAGAAAAAACGCTCTGCTTCATTAGAACTATATGGGAACCGTCTTTTAGGTAGAGGAATAAAAGTCACCTGCTTAATTAAAGTCTTTAACTATATATAATGTTCTGTTTTAAAAGCAGTGGAAAAGCCCAATTCAGCTGCTACCTTCCTGGCTGATAGCCAGAAGAGATAGCACTTATAAAAAATTAAACAAGCGTACACCTTAATCATTTGTTCGTGGAACCAGTCGACCAGGACAGCCATGCACTAATGCTTTGGGATTCAATAGTGTTGCCTTTTATTCCTCACAGCCAATTTGGGGACGATAATGATGCTTATAAAGAGCAGGGGGGAGGTCGAGAAGGAGGGACAAGTTCATTCTCAATAGGAAAGAGAGAGAGGGGTCCCCGGGCCCCACAGGTGAGGACATCTGAAAACACACAATCAGCCTTATCTCAGGCCTCACTTTCCAATGGCTTCTTCACTATCAGGCCCGTCGATTGCTATCCTGTTTCACAGGCTCACCAATAATCAGAATATGATTCAAGAGAGACGTCGATAGAGCCGAGGCGAATCCGCCTGGCGGCATTGAATTCACAGCCAATCATCAGTGTTACTTACACACATAGAGTATATTGTTTATAGTGAAATAACACAATTATGTAATTTCTCAATCATTATAGAGATAGTGTAATATATATTCTCACCATGATAAAAGGAAGATTCGATTTATTTCGGTTGCTTAAAAAACACCTGAAGCAGCTTAAACATGTTAATTTACATTTATTCTTGTGATTTATTGACCGGTGTGGTATTATAATCCTTATTTTTATTCCTAGATGTGGTCTGCTTTACTGATGTCACATGGCTCAACAGTGTTAATGCAGTTACACTATTGATATAATAATAAAAGTACAATTTTCTGCTAGCTTCCAGAAAAACAAAATACCAACAGTTATTAAAATTCATTCATGAGAAATATAAAGTAGAAACAGTAGAGATCACAACCATTGGTTCCAGAATGCAATGCAGCTAAACGACACAGTTGCTCTGAGTTACTTCAGAGAGATAAATCCTACAGTCAGTAGGCAACATACACTGTGCCTTAAGATGTTTTTTTTTCTGAGACTTCTCTTTTAATTTCTTTTGAGATCATGTATGCATTTTTTTCTTAATACATTCCAGAGGGTTTTATAGATCAACAAATATTTTCCGTTCTGGTGTCAATAAATGTACCAAATCCATTTTAGACATTTTAGTGAGCAAATAGCCCAGTAGATGCAACTACTGATGATCTTTGAGGGAACAACGGTGGATATTGAATGTAAGCAGATGGTCCCCAGGTGGTCCACCGACAGGATCCCACACCCTCAATGCCCGGGTTCTATTCCTGGGCAGGGGACCCTTAAAACCCAGCCACTGAAGAGTTAACCCTCAGTGCCGGTCCCAAGTCTGGGTACAAATGGGAGGGTTGCGTCAGGAAGGGCATCCGGTGTAAAACCTGTGTAAAATCTAATATTTGGCCCATAACAGGGAGCAGCTGAAGGAAAAAAAAGGAATGTAAGTGGTGTGGAACCTTACTCACTCTAACAACACACACACAAAAAAAAATTTAGGGCACTACAGGTTGGCAGTTTCCTAAAACTGTTCTCAGGTTTTTGTTGTAGTTCTGGGCACAAATCAATGGTCTTTCCAGTAGCTCAGCTATTTAATTTCACCATTGAATAAAGTGTGTCTGCTTGGCAAGATTGTATGTTCCATGATGATAACAATGTTTTGGCACACATACTGTAGATCCAACCCTTCAAGCAAGCATAATATCACATAATATTACAATTAACTCACATAGACACTTCTGATTTAACCCACCACAAGTTTATATCTTAGGTTCTTTGTATACCAAATGTTCTTTGTAGAACCTTAGAATAAAGGGGTTCTCTATTAGATGAGAACTTAAAAAGAACCCTTTTTTTTTAAAGTGGAAAATTACGTCCAACAGTTGTATTTGATATTCTGAGGCTATACATTTGAGCATTTCATATGGGATCTGATTGACATGCAAAGCATTTTAATCATTTTCAATAGAATAAAAAGTGAAAGGAATTTCCAAAGGGGCCAAAGAGTTCAAGTGTGATATATTACACAAGGTTCTGACCTTGTACTGCGTTATAATTCATCTTCAGGGAAGCATTTCTGTAAGGTTTTTCAGACAGCTATACCGAGAGCTTTACTTCATAGATTGCATCCAGGGCAATCAGGCCCACTGTTCCTTTCTCTATAACAGCCGGTACCCCCTGCCCTCAACCCCATTATAGCTATTAGTCTTGTATTTACAGTAATGCTGATATGTGTGGAAAAAGTGTGGAGGATTTTGATAAATAATAAGACTGAGACCCTCTGTGTGTGGGGAATAATTTCCCAATTATCCACAAAATTCTTTTAGAAATAATACAAATATGGCCAAAACATTGGTTTGTATGGGCTATATATGGGTTCTCTCTCTTCTCTTCTCTTATGTATGTATGTATGTATGTATGTATGTATGTATGTATGTATGTATGTATGTATGTATGTATGTATGTATGTGTGTATGTATGTGTGTATGTATGTATGTGTGTATGTATGTGTGTATGTATGTGTGTATGTACAGTATGTATGTATGTATGTATGTATGTGTGTATGTATGTATGTATGTATGTATGTATGTGTGTATGTATGTATGTGTGTATGTATGTGTGTATGTATGTGTGTATGTACAGTATGTATGTATGTATGTATGTATGTATGTATGTGTGTATGTATGTATGTATGTATGTATGTGTGTATGTATGTATGTATGTGTGTATGTATGTATGTATGTATGTATGTATGTATGTATGTATGTGTGTATGTATGTATGTATGTATGTATGTATGTATGTGTGTATGTATGTATGTATGTATGTATGTATGTATGTATGTGTGTATGTACAGTATGTATGTATGTGTGTATGTATGTATGTATGTATGTATGTATGTATGTATGTATGTATGTGTGTGTGTATGTATGTATGTATGTATGTATGTATGTATGTATGTATGTATGTGTGTATGTATGTGTGTATGTATGTGTGTATGTATGTGTGTATGTATGTATGTGTGTATGTATGTGTGTATGTATGTGTGTATGTACAGTATGTATGTATGTATGTATGTATGTGTATGTGTGTGTGTATGTACAGTATGTATGTATGTATGTATGTATGTATGTATGTATGTATGT
>NC_062526.1:7137550-7203501 GCF_022655615.1 Tachysurus fulvidraco
GATGCTGGAGGACATATTTAAAGTCTCTCTTCCTGTCAACGACCGAGGACACGTGGACATCGGCACCGCTCGTCCTGCGCTAGAGGAACCTGCAGCCAAGAGCTGGCAGAACCATCTCGGTGAGAGGAAACATACACACACACACACACACAGAGGAATGATTTAGCCATGAGTGTTATACTACACACCTTTTATACGCAGGACCGCACATCAGTTTTTGTATTTTTTTTTTCTTTTATTCAGCCCATGAGAAGAAGTGCATCAGTAGGGGAGAAGCTGTAGCTCCAGCAAATCAGTCGAAACTGTCTCGAGTGAGCAGTGGATTCGGTCTGTCTAAACTCACAGGCGCACGGAGGAGCAAGAGAGAGAGCGGCATGAACAAGAACAATCTCTCAGCACAGGTACTGATGAAAATGCTGACATCAAAAGCCACGGGGTCTCAGTGCTAAATACAGGCGCATGTCAATAAACTAGAATGTCGTGGAAAAGTTCATTTATTTCAGTAATTCAACTTAAATAGTGAAATTTGTGCATTATATAAATTAAGTACACACAGTCTGAAGTGAGTTTAAGTCTTTGGTTCTTTTAATTGGGATGATTTTGTCTCACATTTAACAAAAACCTACCAATCTCAAAAAATTAGAATATGGTGACATGTCAATCAGCTAATCAACTCAAATCACCTGCAAAGGTTTCCTGAGCCATCAGAATGGTCTCTCAGTTTGGTTCACTAGACTACACAATCATGCCGATCTGACAGTTGTCCAGAAGACAATCATCCAAAGAAGTTCATAGAGTGCTGTATTCAAGCATGTTAACAGAAAGTTATGCAGAAGGAAAAAAGTGTTGAAGAAAAAGATGCACAACCAACCGATAGGACCGCAGCTTTGATTCAAGAATTTGGGTGAACTTCACAAGAAATGGACTGAGGCTGGGGTCAAGGCATCAAGAGCCACCACACACAGATGTGTCAAGGAATTTGGCAACAGTTGTGGTATTCCTCTTGTTAAGCCACTCCTGAACCACAGACGATGTCAAAGAGGTCTTAGCTGGGCTAAGGAGAAGAGGAACTGGACTGTTTCCCAGTGGTCTACAGTCCTCTTTTTAGATGAGCGCAAGTTTTGTATTTCATTTAGAAACCTAGAGTCTGGAGAAAAGGTGGAAAAGCTCATAGCCCAAGGTGCTTGAGTTCCAATGATAAGTTTCCACAGTTTGTGATGATTTAGGGTGCAATGTCATCTGCTGGTTTTGGTCCAACTGAGTTCTTTGAAAACCAAAGTCACTGCACTCGTTAAACAAGAAATTATAGAGCACTTCATTCTTCCTTCTGCTGAGCAGCTTTTTAAAGATGCTGATTTCATTTTCCAGCAGGATTTGGCACCTTCCCACACTGCCAAAAGCACCAGGCCTGAGCCCTATAGAGAATATAAGGCAGGCGTATTGTGAAGAGGAAAGTAAGAAACAAGAGACCAAAAAATGTAGATGAGCTGAAGGCCACTGTCAAAGAAATCTGGGCTTCCATACCACCTCAGCAGTGCCACGGACTGCTCACCTCCATGCCACACCAAAGCAAAAGGAGCCCCTACCAAGTATTGAGTACATATACATATATTCCGAAAGCCAACAATTCACTAATAATGTTTTATTTGTCTTATAAAGAGACAGTGAATTGGTGGGTTTTTGTTAAATGTGAGCCAAAATCATCACAAAAGAACCAAAGACTTAAACTACTTCAGTCTGTGTGTATTGAATTTACATAATACACAAGTTTCTTTCTTTCTTTCTTTCTTTCTTTCTTTCTTTCTTTCTTTCTTTCTTTCTTTCTTTCTTTCTTTCTTTCTTTCTTTCTTTCTTTCTTTCTTTCCTTCCTTCCCCTTATTTCCTTTATCTGTAATCATTTTAAACCTTTCTTTTCTTTTCATTTCTTTTCTTTTTCTTTCCTTTCCTTACTACCTTTCGATTCTTTCCAGCCTCCCTTTCTTCTTGTCATTTTCTTCCATTTCCACATCCATTTTATATGATTTTATTAGTCTTTCAATTATCATACCTGCGCTCCTAAAAGCACCCTGAAAAAAAAAAAAAGCATTGCCTTGAAAGGTGCTGTATAGGTAATCTTTATTGTTGTTATATTATTATTCATGTACGCTTTCATTTCAGTGATAATTCCCTTAAATCTAAATTGAAATAAATTTTCTGAAATTTTATTTATCGATTTATTTATTTATTTGTTTGTTTGTTTGTTTGTTTCGGTTTATTTATTTATTTACTTACTTACTTACTTACTTATTTACTTATTTATTTCTTCTTCTTCTTCTCTAAGGAAACCTTCCAGTGGATGTTCACGCATATTGCAGTGGTGCGAGATCTTGTGGCCATGCAGTACAAAGAATACCAAGAGGTGAAAGTCTCACAATAACAATAAACAGTAACATATTAAGATGACACATTAATATAAACCTTGCAGCTGGAGCCTACTGTCAAAGCTGCTGGTAAATCAAACACTTCCTGACCAATCAGAATCAAGCATTTTGTGTACAGCAGTGTGGTACTGTATTTCAGCAGCTTTTTTTTTTTTTTTTTTGATTATTATCTTTTATCTCATTTAATCTTTCTGTTTGTTATTATAACAGAGGCAGCAGAATGCACTGAAGTACGTGACTGATGAATGGGCAGCAATCGAATACGAGTTACTACGTGAACGAGGTCTTTGGGGACCTCCTATTGGCTCACACCTAGACAAGTTCCAGCTGGATATGACAGAGGGGCCGTGTCGTATGAGGAAGAAGATGGTTCGCAACGACCTGTTTTATATCCATTACCCTTACGTGCCCGACAATGAGCCGAACAACAGTTCTCAGGTAGCGTGCTCGAGTTTTGCTTAATGTTTTGCACCCAGTATCGTTCCTTTTACATTTTATAAAGCCAACAATCATTCTCCATTTTCTCATTTGCTGTTATTCGTTGTGCTCTTTAAAGCGTTCTTAATCACTCACTTCACTAACTCGAATAAATAAGGCACCCCCAGGGCAGGATTTTTGTTCAGTTTGCAAAGCCAGAGTGAGTTTGGTGCAACATGGAGTTTTTCCTTTCTTGCTCGATTTAGCAATTTCCACATGACATAATGGAGAAGCACAGGGCAGCTTAAAGGCTGTAGGAAATTACAGAATCGTTAAAACAGGATCTTAGCTAACACTTTCCCTCCTATCGGACTTCTTTACCATTAACCCTTGTTGTGGGCAATGGACTGTGTCCCAATCCAGCTATAACCTAGTCTAACGAACGAATGATTCATCAATGATTCACTCCTTCTCACTGGAAGTAGCAAGATGCTGGATCGGCCAAATCCTTGACTGTTTCTACCTTTAAAAATTCTATGTTCTAGAAATATTTATATATGTACAGATAAGGATCAGATAAGGAAGAACATGTTTCCACAAGACAGATGCATTGTTCCGAACAGGAAAGGCTGGATATTTGCATATTTATGAATAGGAAAATGAAATATTGTAAGCTTGGGGTACTTGTTGTTATAAATAGGATAGCACTGATGGTATGGCTAGACTGCATTTAGTTTTCAATCAGGATAAATGTTTCTCAGCAGCTAACATGAGATACTCTGTTCCCCAGAAGCCGGTGCGTTACCGGAGAGCCATCAGCTACGACAGTAAGGAGTACTACATGCGCTTGTTGTCAGGAAACCCGGGCATGTACCAGCACTCCATCCAGCAGACCACAGAGGGAGAGAGCACACAGCAGGAACCAGAGCATGGCGAAGACACCATCGCAAGGGTCAAAGGTAAAAACCTGGCCGGGCCATTTAAGACACGCAAAATTGAAACTTCAATATTGATTGCAGAAAAGCAAAGAAAGTGCCAGAGATTCCAGTTTTTCCAGCTTGGTACTATACAATGTGAGCTTGCATTTAAATCACAGCACATCTGTTCACTTGCACCATTTTACTCCAAGCTCAAAGTATTCATTACCCTTCTGTCCTTCTTGGCTTGCCACCACACACCCTAGTAGGGTTTATGGCTGTGATTGGACAGTGATTGTAGTGTAATCCAAGCATATGGAAATCACATTTGATGCTTGGAAAGCATCCTCATCTAATGTATTTTTTTTTACTGAAGATATTGTGCAACATAAGAACAGGCTTTTCAGTGCAGTGCTTGTTTTTTGTCTGAAGATGCAGTGAGATACCGAAATCTTCTTGTCGATTGCTTCATAGGGGATACATCCTTTAATGATCTTTCCAGAACGTTAATAAATACCACCACTGCAGAAAAAGAGTTTTAATGAGTCCTTCCTTGAGAAATGCTCAATACACACCGTTCGGTGCAAACTGGACCTCTGTGCTCCAGTGTTCTAGTGTTCTCCAGCAATCAGGTTATTACCACTCCGACTGTGTTGTTAAATCACAGCATGCTGCTAATTGTTGTTTGGTACAAAGCTGCATGATACAAATTGTAGATGAAGGAGAAAAAAAGCCCATGGAGGCAGTTGGCAGGGTTTAGAACAACCATTTTTGGTGGTAAGCTTATGCAGATGAATTTAATCTACTAATCAAGTACGTTCGTTATTTCCAAGATAATGAAGCATCTCAGATGACCGGTTTCATGCAAAGCTATTTTATTTTATTTTACTACACACATCCTTCATAACATTCTAAGCACAGGTTCAATATAAACTTTCATTTCAGATTTAAATAAATAAATCTTTGTTTGCATGTTAAAGGGGTGCTCTGGTTTGGACTTCAATGCACCAAAGGTAGACCGTCTGGATGGTGGTTTTGATAGGGAACGGCCTGTTTTATGTGTGTGCAGGTCTGGTAAAAGCTCCTCTGAAGCGTTCCCGCTCTACGGCGGATGGCGGAGACGAGGACGGCCCAGAGCAGCTACAGGAGCTGCTGGAGTGTGGAGCTGTAGACGACGAGCAGAAGACCGACAACACCACTCTGCTCCGCCTGCTGGAGGAGGGAGAGAAGGTTAATAAACTCAGCCACTTATTTACTTATTTATTTACAATTTGGTTTAAATGTTGTGTTCAGTGTTTTTGTCCTGCTCTAATGTGCATTTGTTAAAAGCCTCGCTACTATGTGTGTAAACAGATTCAGCACATGTACCGTTGTGCTCGGGTCCAAGGGCTGGACACCAGCGAAGGGTTGCTGCTGTTTGGCAAGGAGCATTTTTACGTGATTGACGGCTTCACTATGACCGTCACCAGAGAGATCAGAGACATCGAGACGCTTCCTGCAAAGTGAGATTCAAATCTTTTGGCTGTAGGGATTTGTTGTGTACATATTGGCACCAGCATCAATGCTGTAGGATCTGCTTTGAAAGAACAAACCGGAAACATGTTGTGTTTCTCATTAAATCTTTCCATTATGAATAGAAACCAGTTTCTGCTCACTTTTGGATTATGGATCATTTCTGGACAGTAAGAAATATGGCACAGATGTATGGATTGTTTTTTTTCCCCCTTTATCTTTTACTTTTTCTGGGGTTCAGGCAGTTTTCCAGTTCATCCCAGAGGTGTTTATTGGGGTTGAGCTTAGGGCTTTGTGCAGGAGGATACTCGAGTTCTTCTACGCCAAACTTGGTAGATCATGTCTTCATGGTGCTTGCTTATGCCTCTGGAACAGCACTGGGTCTTTTATTTCCAGTGAAGAGAAATGAAATGTTACAGCATATAAAGATATTCTAGATAATTGTGTGCTTTTAACTTCCTGGCAATATTTTGGCGAAGATGCACATATAAGTGTGTTACTCAGGTGTCCACATACCTTTTGCCTTATAGTGTATATACACTGCTCTCTTCCAAAGGTCAGAAAATATCGTGATATTAATGTCTTAATTGTCCAATGACTGGTACAAGTTCGTGTGAAATATGTTATTGTTTTGTACATTCATCTTACCAGGAGTTTTCTTAATCATTCCACCCTTAGATGTAAGATTTATTCTGCAACGGCAAAAAGGTTTTCTACATCTTTGAGATGATTTTATGGTTTTCTTATTGTTTGTAATGTTAACAACGAAACTCTTGTTTCCGTATGACTGTAACTGGACACTGGATCATGAATTTATATTTAGAACACTTAAATCCTGATAGTGTTTAGTCAATTTAATGTTTACATGCGCATCGTAAGGCTTTTTTATTATTATTATTATTATTATTTTCCCCTGTAACAGCTTCCTAAGATGTAATTGCTAATGTATGTCTTAGGGACCTTTCTAAAGCATCCGTCATTTCGTGATTAGCAAAAAAGAAAAATTATCTGCAGGCAAAGACGACTAAATATCGTAAGCCTTCTGTCTTTCTTCTGTCTGTATGATCAGAGCTGTTTCTATCCAGAAAAGCTGTTTTCATTATCCAAAAATAACCAGTCCCGTCTGAGCTTTTTTTTTTTTTTTTTTTTTTTTTTTTGCTAATTTGGGATGGAATCGTTTCATTGTTTCAGTGAAAGAGAGAGAATTGTGTCAATATGGCATGTACAGACAGAACTAAAGTCACCTGCACTGATTATCTGACCATCACATGTTGCCATATAAGACTTATTGTTGATCTTTCTGTCATTACCCAGCATGCACGAGCCAATTATCCCCAAAGGAGCCAGACAAAGCCAGAGTCAGCTGAAGCGGACCTGCAGCATCTTCGCGTATGAAGACATCAAGGAGGTGCACAAGCGCCGCTATCTGCTCCAGGTAATAAAAAGGAAAGTTTGCAGATTTAATGTCGAATGTTAATAAACAACTGTTTTGAAATGGATTTTGCCCCCCTGTCAATAAATGATCTTTCTGTTACAGCCAATGGCAGTAGAGGTGTTTTCAGGCGACGGGCGAAATTACCTCCTGGCCTTCCAGAAGGGAGTCAGGAACAAGGTCTATCAAAGGTGAGGGGAATATTGAAGGACATTTGGATGTTCCTTCCAAATGTCATTTATTTTTATAAATGCTGCATCACTCTGTTGTTTTCTTTGTAGGTTTTTGGCAGTTGTTCCTTCCTTAGCAGACAGCTCAGAGTCGGTCTCCGGTCAGCGGCCCAACACCAGCGTAGAGCAAGGGTACGTACGTCTAACAAGGCGCTCGTAATTGTCCTCAGCTTACAAATTAGCTCATAGCTTTATCAGATTTGTGTCTTCTCGTTCAGGTCGGGTCTTCTCAGCACTTTGGTTGGAGAGAAATCGGTAACACAGCGGTGGGAGGTAAGCCGTTTAACGTGGAATCAGCAGTCAAATGTTTCTCTGCTCATTAGAGAAGATGCATTCTGATGAGTGGAAGGACATGTCATCATTTTCGTCCAGTTGATATACTGTTATTTAGACGTTTAACATCACCCGGATGACTAACATGTACCACTTTGTCACTCTCAGAGAGGAGAAATCAGCAACTTTCAGTATCTAATGCACCTGAACACACTGGCCGGAAGATCCTACAATGACCTAATGCAGTACCCGGTCTTCCCCTGGATCCTGGCTGACTTTGACTCGGAGGTAAATAGCTTTGCCACATTGCTGGAAAAACAGTGGTATAAAACGTTACAGCCCATGTAATGCTGTAGTTTTTTCTACACTTCCTCTACTGGTAATGTTTTAAATGAAGCATAATTTACTATAGTAAAGAAACAACTCTTCTTTCCGAAATAGAAACACAAACATACTTGAGTTAAATTGCTGAAATTCAAAAATAATAATGTACAAAGGTTAAGGTTCTTCTCATTATTCAGACAGTATTGTTACCATTCACGCTGAGATTTTCGAGGTTTTTCATATCCTAGTGATTTTGTGTTTCTTAATTGTGTTTTGAGAAACATCACACGGATTAATACAAGGTCGCTCACACGAGGCAGGGGCGTGTTTTAAAGTAAGACTAGCGTTAGCTTCCTGCGGTTGAGCTGCTGGTGCACTTGCAGAGATTTTGATGTTTAACTATTCTGTAAAAAGGCACTTCAGTGGTGTGAGCTTTAAGGATGTACACAAATAGTGTGTAATTGTGCAAATCAATGCAAATTCTGTCCTGTATTGCATTTAGCAGATGCTCTTATCCAGAGTGGCTTATTTTATACAACTGAGGGTTAAGGGCCTTTCTCAGGGCCCCAGCAGTGGTAGCCTGGTGAACGTGGGAATCGAACTCACAACCTTAACCACTACGCTTCTACATCGCATTGCTAGAAATAAGCTATTAGTAAACCTGGAGGATATATTAAGTCTCTGCAGCCTTATTTAAATTGCCATTGTTGTTGTAATTGAACGTAGCTAAAGAAAGATCTGCTGCTAAGGGAAAACGGTTACTATGTGACATCACTATGGTATGACTTAGGCTTTTTTTTTTTTACAGAGGTGTCAATGATTCCTGTAGAAATGTTACTCTTATAGGAATCCGGCTGGATTTTTTTAAATGATCTCGTTGTGCCAAACATACCTGAGAACCGAGTGTGTTCTGATTTGTCTATTTCGTGTGCACAGGAACTGGACCTTAATAATCCAAAGACATTCCGTAACCTGTCCAAACCCATGGGAGCTCAGACGGATGACCGACTGATTCAGTACAAGAAGAGATTCAAAGACTGGGAGGATCCTAATGGTGGGTTCAGACAAGAAAGACATCCGTTCACTGGAGTTATACATTTGTTGTGCTCAGTGCTGAAAAGGTCTGACTGATGATTCTTGTGTGTTTTTTTTTTTAGGTGAGACTCCAGCGTACCATTATGGCACTCACTACTCCTCCGCCATGATCGTGGCGTCTTATTTAGTGAGAATGGAGCCTTTCACGCAGATCTTCCTCCGACTGCAGGTGAGTTCAGAGCATCTCTCAAGCTTCTTCAAAAAGATCCTCAGTTCATTTATCATATTAACTCACATCCTGCCATGATCATGTTCAAATCAGCAAATCATAGAACTATGTGATTTTAAAATAAAATTATTAATAAACCTCATTTTATCTCACTTTACTCCACATTTCTTGAGCTTATTCCTTTTTTTTCTCTACTACACCATAAAAAAGCTGCTGGATTATTGGTTCTGATATCTGATCTATAATCTATTAACAGCAGCTCGATTAGTTTTTGCTAATATCGGTGTGACTCCTCATGGACACTCCACCAAAACGGAATAGATAAGCATGTAATAACTGATACGATGAAGTTTAATGAAAGGAGACATTTACTTATGTCTGCAGTGTTATGGTTTTCACAGACAGGAAGGATGGAGACATGTCAAGCTGCATTTTTGCATTTTATTAGCTTCAACTGAGAACAATTGGCACGTATGATAAGCGACGATAGTTTCTGGAAGGTTCCATAACATTTGACACAGCGATTAATGGACAGCATGAAATTCTTTAATGAATGAAAAATGGTCGTCGTCGGAACTTATGTGATGTATATGCAATAAAACAATTCAGCTTGTCCTTTTTATATAGCGAGTTAACTTTATATTATTTCTGATTTAACTACCAGCACTTCCCAAAGTTTTTAATTTCTTACTTCTCACTTTTAGAATCGTCGTAGAATAGTTTGCATATTTTTTGGGTTAGTAAACTGCAGAAGTGAAGCGATTTAACACATCCAACTGCAGTCATTAAGAAAGATATAGTGCACTCTGCAGTTTGTGGCCCCGCAGGTAGTCCCCTCCAATCCCCTCCTCCCCTCCCGTCCCCATCCCCATCATCTACACTCGGCAGTTTCAGGAACAACTTTGAGACAAACTGCCTGCATAATAACAGCATCTTCCTTTCACTCTGGCAATATTTACATTGCGTTGTTTTCCTCTCAGCCGTTATTCAGAGAAGGTAAACAGTCACAAATCAGGATCCCTTCAGGCTGCGTGTGATTTCATAACCAGTGTCTTGTTTCTGCCCTCTTGTTTATTTGTTTCCATTTGTACTTTTTTCCCCTCCGCAGGGGGGCCACTTTGATTTAGCCGACAGGATGTTCCACAGTGTGAGGGAAGCTTGGCTCTCTGCCTCCAAACATAACATGGCCGACGTAAAGGAGCTCATCCCCGAGTTCTTCTACCTCCCCGAGTTCCTGCTCAACTCTAACAACTTTGACTTAGGTAGCAAGCGTTCTTTATCAAAGCTCGGAGCCTGATTTGGGTGTGCGCAGAGGGAAATGTGACATCGTGTGGCTTGTTCTTGTTGTGATACAGGAAGTAAACAGAACGGCACTAGACTGGGAGACGTGATTTTGCCTCCGTGGGCCAAAGGAGATCCAAGAGAGTTCATCAGGGTTCACAGACAGGTGGGGAAAAAATCACTTCATTTTCACTTCATGATAGGACCAACACTGGATGAAAGGATTTATGGATGGAAGGATGTTTCTTTCTTTCTTTCTTTCTTTCTTGCTTTCTTTATCTGTCTGTGTGTCTCTTTCTTGCTTTCTTTCTCTGTCTTTCTTTTTTGTCTTTCTTTCTGTTTAGCTTTGTCTGTCTGTCTTTCTTTTTCTTTCTGTCTGTCTATCATTAGATTGTACAGTTATGATATGTACATTATTTCATACATAACACATAACAGGTGGTGAGATAACTAAAGCAAAAACACACACGTTTGTCATTTCTATTTGTATTCCTACTCGGTGTCTTGCCAGGCGTTAGAGTGTGACTATGTCAGTGCCCACCTTCATGAATGGATCGACCTGATATTCGGCTACAAGCAGCAGGGACCTCCAGCAGTGGAGGCTGTAAACGTTTTCCATCACCTCTTTTACGAGGGCCAAGTGGACATCTACAACATCAACGACCCTCTGAAAGAGACGGCCACCATCGGCTTCATCAACAACTTCGGCCAGATCCCCAAACAGGTGCGTGACCAAACGGATCTGAGTGCAAAAAAAAACAAACCAGGAGTTTTTATAAGGCTGCTTTATACTTAAATGTAAACAGGGTTTTTTTTCCATTCATATATATTTTAATACAATTCTAGGTGAAGCAGCCAAAAGACCTGATTTTTTGGTCATGGCAGATTGCTGGGTTTCAGTTTGCAGTGTGGGATTGATATCAGTTATCAGTGCAAGATCTATTTGCATCAAGTAGATAATGCAAATTATTCTTTGTTTTGTTACTGTCGATCGAGACTATATCGAGACTAGTAAACCAGTTGAGCTTTCTAATTTGAATAACCGTCTCATTATTAACATGTTTATCACTGGTATTTATCACTGACAGCTGTGATGTCACACGTGTTGACAGTAAATATGTACTGTAACATATAATCAGCAGGACATTAAATACACACAAAATGCTGTTATTTCACTGCAGCTCTTTAAGAAGCCTCATCCCCCTAAGCGCGTACGCAGCAAGTCAAACGGCGAGATCCCCAGCATGGCCGCCTCCGTTAACTCCACTGCAGACAAGATCTTCTTCCACCATCTAGACAACCTGCGGCCTTCTCTCGCTCCTGTTAAAGGTACTGTGGGAAGTCTGAACCAGTGATCAGGGCAAATTCAGGATGACTCCTAGTGTATAGGAGAAAAAAATCATGCCTTTCAATGAATAACACATAATGAGTAGGTAGAAAATTACAATAAAGAAATTTTTAAAGAACGTTTTAAAGAATTTATTAGCATGAAACAGGATGTAAATTCTAATCTCAAACCAGATAGCTGCTTTCATTTTTTTTTTAAATACAATTTAATTTTATTTCTCTCTTTCTCTGTTTTCACTCTCTTTCTCTCTCCCTCTCTCCCTCTCTCTCTCTCTCTCTCTCTCTCTCTCTCTCTCTCTCTCTCTCTCTCTCTCTGTGTCTGTGCATGTGTGTGCATGTGTTGCAGAGCTGAAGGAGCCTGTGGGTCAGATAGTAAGCACTGATAAGGGCATTTTGGCTGTAGAGCAGAACAAGGTGCTGGTTCCTCCTGCCTGGAATAAGACATTTGCCTGGGGCTATGCAGACCTCAGCTGCCGGCTGGCCAACTATGAGTCTGACAAGGTCAGCAAATTTTCTACCCTGTAAACCTGAGCCTGTAATGCGCAGCATGTAGAAAATACGCTTCTAAGATTTTATGTTGGTAAAAAAAAAAAAGGCCATTGGAAGATTCCTCTGAACTACAGATATTTGCAAGTAGGTTGAAACAGTAAGAAATGTTTACATAGGGAATAGAAACACGACGAGGCACGGGATGGTGTGATGCGGCCATTAACAGCATGTATTTACATGTTTCTCGCTGAAATTTTATTTAGTAGAGTGACAAATTTGTTTAACTGTTTATAGTTCAATTTAATGTTTGTTCCTTGTTTAAAGTCAACGATTATAGGGCAGCATCCCAAACACACTGGGATGTAACGAGTACTGATCTTGTGTACTGATAAACTGTGGTTTGGGACACAGCCCAAACTTTTGCATCAGTTATTACCTTTCCAATAAATTAAAGAACAAATAAGTGTTTTTCCAAGTAAGATAATTCCAATAGCACCACTTCACAAGCTGCATCCGAACCTGAAGCCTCGGTTTAGACGTTATTTTTGGCTTCCAAATAAGGGGAAAAAATGCTAATAATTCAGTGATTTTGTTCTGCATTTCACTCTAGAGCTAAGAGTGCCCCCTAGTGGCCATACGTTACTTAAGCGTATTTACTCCCTCTCTCACCTTGCTGTTGACTTGGTCTTACTGTGATCTGTTTGAACTAATCTACTTGACATTTTTGCAGGCTGTGATTGTGTACGAGTGCCTGTCTGAATGGGCTCAGATCTTGTGTGCTATCTGTCCAAACCCCAAACTGGTGATTACCGGTGGCACGAGCACAGCTATCTGCGTTTGGGAGACGAGTCCTTCTAAAGAAAAGGCCAAGACACTTACACTCAAACAGGTGAAGGAACACAAGGTTTTACAATTATAGAATTTTGTGTGTGTGTATATATATATAGTGTGACGATTCTCCATTAATAACATTATTCATTTTATAAAATAGAAAATTAACGAGGTGTTTAAAAAATGAAGCATCTTTGAAAGCATGAAACAAAAATATGTATAACATACTGTATATGTATGTTGTCATAAATTTCTGACAGTTCAATTCAGATGTATGGAGTTTTCAAAATCTAAAGTCGTGCGATATCGTATCGTGTTATATAAGAGTTAAATCACAAAATAACCTATAATTTTATTCTGTCAGCTGTCAAAGCGAATACATTTCTGCTGACACCTATACTGAATAGTCAGACGTGCATGTGTAAAGTGAATTGATCCATGCTTGTCTATTCCAGGCTCTGCTGGGACACACAGACGCCGTGACGTGTTTGACAGCATCCTCTGCCTATCACATCGTCGTGAGCGGCTCTCGGGACCGAACCTGCATCATATGGGACCTGAATAAACTGTCTTTTGTCACACAGCTGAGAGGTCACCGTGCCCCAGTGTCTGCTCTCTGTATAAATGAGCTCACTGTAAGTTGGTCAAAGGTCTATTGTCTATACAAGCCATCTAAACAAACCTCACACTGATACAATCCTTTACAAAGTGTATTCTAACTGGAGACCAATGACAGCAAGCGTAAAGATGTATGACATTGTTAATTATTTGAAATCTTTTATTACCCAGGGAGATATAGTGTCCTGTGCTGGAACATACATCCACGTGTGGAGCATTAACGGCAACCCCATCGCTAGCGCTAACACCTTCACCGGACGCAGCCAGCAGATCCTGTGCTGCTGTGTGTCTGAGATGAACGAATGGGACACACAAAACGTCATCATCACAGGACATTCAGATGGCGTCGTTAGGGTAACAACCTCCTTAAAAACCCTCCTTTTACTTAAAGGTGGGGTCTTCATTGTTTGAGAAATGCTTCAGAAAACCGAGTCGGGCCGACAAATACAAAACTAATGTGTAGCCAATGAGAAGAAAGGGGCGGGTCTTGTCAATATGCGGAGAGAGTGTTCAGTGCGGATGTGTGACATTAGAAGAAAGCGGTTTTAACATTGACAAGGAGGATAAAAACAAAGAAAGAAAGCGAAGAAAGGCTTACGATAAGGCAAAAAGTAGGACGTGTTAATATAGGATCAGCTTTCCAGCGCTGGAGAGAACTGAAGGTGCAGGAAGTTGGCCGCATATTCACAGATTGGAGTTTCCAGAGTCAATAACTCCTGAGCTAAACGCTGTTACTACACAAATAACACCTCTTTTCTATCGTAGTAATGTAGAGAGGCAGCTACAACCGTGTTTTGTGTAGTAACAGCATTTAGCTCAGGAGTTACTGACTCGGGAAACTCCAATCTGTGAATATGCGGCCAACTTTACTTAAGACGCAGAGGTGCTTATTTCCTTCTCGATAGGTGATTTGCTTTATTTCACAGAACTAATATATGCTGTCCTTTGCATGATTCTGCTTGTGTGTCATTTTTGCTTGTTTGTTTATCTGCAATTGTATTATTCTTCTCTTCAGCTATGATAAAGACACATTTCTTTCCATTAGTTGCCTGGGTTACGTATGTATGTGTGGGCGGAGCTATTGATACAGGGGTGGGACCCATTTGGGTTAGGGGCGTGTTTGTTTTGGTGATTTTATATGTCAACATTGGCTTTCAAACAACGAAGACCCCACCTTTAACTCCATTTCTAAGCATTAGTCATGAGTATATGTGAGACTTTAATAAACGTGTTTGTCTCGCAGTTCTGGAGAATGGAGTTCCTGCAAGTCCCGGAAACTCCTGCACCCGATCCAGTCGAGCCTCCGGATGCTACAGACTGCTGTGCAGAGGAAAAAATCGGTAATGCACCTCCTGCTCACTAATGCACTCTGCTAGAGTTTTGTGAGCTGTTTTTTTATTGATACTTCAAGATCATGTTTGTTACACTAAACTAAATGTGTGTATAATTATTTGTACATCTTTCCACATAATAGTTAATCATTTTATTTTTTGTATTAATCATATCCCATAATAGGTATCATAGGTATAAAATAAAGTGCACCCTTAGATAATTCCAAATAGTATGGCTATATTTAAAGATTTACAAACCTCACTGCTGGAGAAAGGGGTGAATGTGTTATTTTTGTGAGG
Source organism: Tachysurus fulvidraco (assembly GCF_022655615.1). Classification (NCBI taxonomy): domain Eukaryota; kingdom Metazoa; phylum Chordata; class Actinopteri; order Siluriformes; family Bagridae; genus Tachysurus; species Tachysurus fulvidraco. Next base: position 7,152,537 of record NC_062526.1, read on the forward strand.
ATAACGTCAAGCACAATGGTGTGATACTATTCTTACCTGGGATGAGCACAGGACAGTCTTCATGATTACACCAGCAGGTACAAATCACAAGGTGTGATTGTCCTCTGAGTCAAACGTGGGGGTAAATTCCCATTGACTTTGTCCAAGAGTCGTCCTAATGTTATGTTTCTTTTAACATGTTCATCGGCGACACATTAGAAAGTTTATTTTTAGTCATCATAAACCAGTCCCTGGAAAACGCTGACCAAGCGTCGCAGACAAGACGTGCTCATCTGGAATCATAGGTTTCACACCCACACTATTGTGTTGCAGTTAAGGACTAATCCAGTTTCAGTCTACTTTATTGCTCATTTGTGTGTCGTGCAGATGGGCAGGAAGCTGCAGACGAGGACAGCAGCGAATCAGAGGCGGAGGAGGCCAGCGTGAGTCAGGGGTGTAAAGCACAGGCACAGAACAGTCAGCCTGGGAGTAACTCTCACAGGCCGAAACCTCCGCGCACCAGCTTGGAGGACTCAGGTCGTTGGTCTGACTCACTCAGCGTTGATGAGAAGGATGGATTTGTGTTCGTCAACTACTCAGAGGGCCAAGCCAGACCTGCCAACCCACCCAATAACCCCCACACCAACTCGCACCCCATGCCACAGCCCCTGCAGCCGAGCAACGTAGAGCCACGGCTCTATAACAAACTCAGAGCAGGTATGAAATTCTGCATCACGTTAAAAGTACACAGCATTTTTTTTTACCCTAGACACTGAATACAGTCTGAATTCCCTGGGAAAGAATTGAACCAGTGTCGAACATATGAAGCAGAAAAGCCAGGCACTCAAAACTCAATTAATATTTTGCGATCTAAATGCGACAGATCCGTAAGCGTGTCTTACAGAGCTGTTGTACTCGAGTTTTATCCAACGCTGGTGCAGTGGCCATCCACTTCAAAGGATTTAATTAAGTCCTCCGGCATATAACATTAGCACTATCAGTTTCCCATATTTCTTGCTTTACATAAAAATATTCCCTTGAGTACTAAACTTAAGCTGTTCAAAAGGTAAATAAATGATCTGAAATGGTTTCACACTCAGAAGCCTCGTTCCTTTTGGACTCGGTTTCGTTCACGCAGCATTTTTCATCCTTCTGCTTCCACGTTGGAATTCAGTATGACACATCAATACACAGCATTCTTCAAGCCGACAGATTTTATACTTTATTTATGTACTGTAGCATCCACCTCCAATGGTCGTGGGTGTGAGGCTGGCAGATCTCATAGCTGAGCTCTTGTTGCTGTTTGTGTTTTTCCCTCTGTGCAGGCTACAGATGGGAGAGACAGCTGGTGTTCCGGAGTAAACTCACCATGCACACAGCTTTTGACCGCAAGGACAATGCTCAGCCAGCTGAAATCACAGCCCTCACCATCTCTAAGTAAGCCCTGATAATTATATATGTATATGCGTGTGTGTGTGTGTGTGTTTATTATCATTATCATTAATGTTGACAATATTATTATTCCTATTTTTTTTTTTTTTTTTTTTTTAAAGGACTTTTTCAGTAAGCGTGTGTGTGTATATGTGAAGGAGTGTGTGGGTTTGTGTGTACCTGCTTATGTGTATAAATATATACAAAAATATTGGTTTTATTTAAACCAATTTTGTGCTATCCTCAGAGACCACAGTAAGGTAGTGGTGGGCGATGGGCGTGGCCGCGTCTTCAGCTGGTCGGTGAGTGAACAGCCGGGACGCTCAGCCGCCGATCACTGGGTGAAGGACGAGCAGGTGGAGGGCTGTTCGGCGTGTGCCGTGCGCTTCTCACTCACCGAGAGACGCCACCACTGCAGGAACTGCGGCCAGCTCTTCTGCCAGAAGTAAGATCACCTCGGCTTGAATTGACGTTCTCTTTGTTTAGCACTTAGGGGATACCGGATAGAGCTCAGGCTAGAAGAATAAGTAATTATAAATTAAGGGCTATATAGTACATAGTCATAGAAATTATACAGTATTATTTATAATCACACTATCTGCTTGTCTCACCTTTGAGTCGGGTTCCTCTCATGTTTACCTCCTACTGTCGTCTCGGGGAGGTTTTCTTGCCCCCGTTACCGCTGGCTTGCTTAAAGATTTATACAGTTCAAATTTATATACCATTAATTTGTTCCATGTTAAAAGCATTATACAAATTAAAACTGAATTGAATTGGAGGTATTTATGAATCAGTAATAAATAAACTTAAATGCTATTCTAATGACTGAAAGATATATATAGCTAGCATTAATGGTTCTCGTTCTCTGGCAGTTGTCAGAATTTTTCCCCACGTCGTGTTGGCTTCGTAAACCTGTGCTAGTATGTTACAGACAGGAAAAAAAACAATTATGGCTAAGACCAGATTGTTCACTATTTTTGGTGGTTTAGCAGATTCTGTTACACAATTACTGACACTATTCCATTCTGTTACTATGCAGTTTGTTAGATTTACCCGGACAGACACCACCAGGAGGATCAGATATGTAACGTGGGCGGTTTATTCACAACATAGCAGTGAATGTGACGTAGTAGTGTCCGGTACCCGTTTTCCGACATATTTGGAAAATGGCTATTACCGTATTTACAACACTATAAAGCGCAACGGATTATAAGGCACAGTCTCAATTACGGGGTCTGTTTCTGTACTTAACCCATACATAAGGCGCACCGCATTATAAGGCGCATGCTAAAACATACGGTCTACAAAAAAGGTAACAGAAGCAAAACAGTGAGTTTAGTTGAACTTTATTCTACTATTGATGTTGAATTCTTTCGCAGCTGCTCTATTCCCATTTACAACCACGTAACTGATAGCCTGTAGTTTGAATTGTGAATCGTAAGCATGTCTCTTCACTGGTGCCATTTTTGGAGGATACCTACTGGAGGCGTGGCAGAGGTAAGCGTACGTACTGTACGTATTACGTAATGTTCTCTGATTGGTTTATCGCTTCCAGCATACGTAGTGTATGTATTACGTCCCTGTGTCAGCGGGAAATGGTCCGAAAGTCAATCGAGCAGAGCGCTTACCAAAGTCGCACAACATTTTTACAGATTTTTGGAACTCCGTGCACACGTAAGGCGCACCGGATTATTGGGCACATGGGTGATTTTTGAGAAAATTTAAGGCTCTTAGGTCCGCCTTATAGTGCGGAAAATACGGTAGTCTCTTCATTGTACGTCTACAGGGTGGATAGAGCTGACAGAGTCAGAATCAGTATCAGAAAGAGCTTTATTGCCAGGCATGTTTTCACATGCGAGGAATTTGTTTTAGTGACAGAAGCTCCACAGTGTAACAGAATGACGTGAACAAAATAGACAAAATTTGTATGTACAAATGTGCAAGTGTGAAAGTGTGCAATTGACATGGACGCATGTAATTATACACAATGCCTAAATACCCTAATGCTATTTATTCCGTACAGATGGCACTAGACAGTCAAGATTGTGTTACCTTGCAGCGTGATTTAACGCTCTCTCCTCGGCTCTCATAGGTGCAGTCGCTTCCAGTCGGAGATCAAGCGGCTGAAGATATCCTCTCCCGTTCGTGTGTGTCAGAACTGTTACTACAATCTACAGCATGAGCGGGCTTCAGAGGAAGGGTCCAAAAACTAAACCATCACTCATATTACACACACTGACTTGTACCTTCCTCTACACATCATTATCAATTCAAGGCTAAAATCAGATCACTAATGTTCACGCTTTCAGATCACCGGGTAGTCATCCTCAAACGTCTCCTCAACCGTAGAACTTTCCATAAAACGCTTAACATTTTAGTGCAAAGCAAAATAAAGTTTGTTAATATTGTAAATAGCAAAATGGCCTTTTTAACTAGAACTGAAAAGTCATTATTATGAGAGCAAACGTTCTGCCTGTAATATAGCATTATAACGTACCACTCCTGACTTTAAAACTACTCAAAAACTAAAGCAGTCGTGTGTAGTCAGTGTCATGAGGCACAGCATCCCGGCGGGTATAATATCGGGGGACTATGAATGTTAATAATAAATGTTTGTAGGTTGGCATTATTACCGTGTCTAGTTATGCAAATAATTTTGTTTACAATGTGTTAACTTTAACGTGTTGCCCACAGTATCAAAGCCGTTGCCAGTAGTTACAGAGTCATAGAAACGGTGTATTTTTTATTATTTGTGTGTTGTTTTGTGTTTTTTTTGCTGCCAAATTGCCTTTAAAACTTTTTAATATATTTATGAACAAAAGAACATTTCGTTATTTTTAAATCCCAAACACGCCTTCGTTAGCATTCCCAAATATTCAATGTAGTCGTAATTTCATAACATATCATTATATGAAATGCACATCTGAAACCTTCCACTGTTAACTATGAGTTCTTGTTTTGTTTTTTCTGTTTTGTTGTGTTCTTAAAACAAAGGCTGACGGAGGATACGTGCGTTTAACATTGTCTACTGTCCACTACTAAATGTTATATGAACTAGCTTTAATATTTCTCTCCGACATTAATGCAACTCTGAGAACATCAATATTTCAAATATCGCTGACGATTTCTTTTTAGAAAATATGCCAGAAGAACTCTAAATATCCTGTTTTCCTGACGTGTTCGATAAATAACTTGTGTGCCTCAGCCTTGGAACTTTTCAAGAAGGTCTGTACCGGAGAATTCAGTGTTTTATTGTCAGAAACGGATTTGATATTTCGATGTTGGGAAAAAAAACTGGAATTGTGTTTTATTAATATGTGAAATAACATAAGACTTTCTATTTTTCTTTAATATCTCTTGTATTTCTTCAGTGGTACTGTGGGCAATACTGCATTAAAAAAAAGTGCTGCTTTGATCATTAGGAAGAGACGTATTTTCTTTTTTCTTTTCTTTGTTTTTGTTTCTTAAAAAAAAAAACAAAAAAAAAAAAGAGAAACAAATCACTTTAAAGCAAGAAATATTACACGTGCACATGCCCTTTCTTCATATTCTGCCCCGTACATTGCCATATGGTTAAATCTGCACTCATTATGATCGACATTATGGTTACTGTAAATTAGTGTGCAATCCTAACATCAAAACATCGAAAGCCAGATGGCTATATCAATTATTTTCGCACCTTTACATGTACAAAAAAAATAATAGACAGATATTAATGACTATGGTTTTATCTAATGCATTTTTTATGTTGTATGCTGTCATTTTAAAGTGGTTTGTTCCTTTACAGCAAGATGAACTGTACAAAGTATTTATGCAATTATAATGTTTCCTTTTTTTATGATTGATTATTGTACATTTTTTCAGCAAGTTGGTTTACTTGTTGCATGTCTAACACAGCTGACTTTCTGTGTCAGTGCATTGTACATGTTCGGCATTTCCCTATCCCACATAATTTCTAAATAATGGCATTATTAAATGATTTGATTATAAAGCCCTGAGAGATGTGTATAGAGTAGACCGATATGTTTGACACTCCGGGTTGACTTTTGTACTCCATGTATGAAAATTAAGGCCTGATCTCAAAAAAAAGAAAAAAAAAGAAAAATGGGTTCCTTTAATTTTTTTTTTTTGGTGGTCTTGTGTTAGACTGCATTACTACAGTATCTGGTGTGCAATCTGTGGTAGCTGAATGTTCATTGTGCATTTGTGTTTAAATACAACTACATGCCCTTCTCCTTCCTTGTAGAGTAACCCTGAACTGTACTGTTACTATAATGCAATAGATCTGGTACTCATATTTTTAATTTAATTTCAATTAAATCCTCACTGTTTACCACCAGGTGTGTTATTATGTATTTTCGGTCATTTGTAAAATGCGATTCACGCACCAGCCTCGACTGTAGGTTCAGAAAGCATCTCATGAGTGATGAACATGAGCTAGAAGAGAACTCAAGTTCCTCAAGGCTTTTTTTTTTTTTTTTTGGGAGTAGTTTGGGGTTTCGGCTTTAAAACATCAGCTATATAGAATCTCAAAGATTTCTAGAATACCTTTTAAAACCAGAGAGGAATGTGAATCAAGTCTAAACTGATAGGCAGATTAACCGAAGCTGTCCTTCACCTGACCCATGTCACCTGAACCAGAGTTGGGTTTTTTCCTCCTACAACCAGATCAGTAGCCAATAACTGCTCTAGAATGCACATCATCAGGAATAACCATAACCTGGGAGTTCACCATAGGGCAGCTATAAGGATATACACTTGAAATAAAGTTTTTCACATCTTATTTGGCTGGTTATTAGCTTTCAAAAAAGTCCCAATTTGACCCCACAATGAAAAATAACCTGTGTGTAATAACAGCCCCTCTGGAGGGACAATACTTAAGTTCCAATCCCAAATTCAATACCGATCTGTTCAGGTTCAGACAGCTTTTTAGTACTGACAGACAGATTAAACAATGCTATGCTTTACCTGACCCAAATCACCTGAAGCTGAACTGAGCTTCTGGTCTCAACAGTGATGACCATGACCTGGCAGTTCAACATGTGACCAGAAATGGTTAAAATAACTTCACAAATGTGTTACAGATTTTTATTTTTATTTTATTTTTACAGTCTTTATTAAAAATCAAACTACCAAAATTTAGCTATATTACATCTGCCACCTAATTAAACATACCAATCAATGTTTGAGTTCCTTATCGTTATTTACTTTCATCCGTCCATCTTCTGAGCTGAAATGGTTCTCACTCACCGAGTGTCCTAGAAATGGTCACTGAGAGCTTATCACAAAGGACTCAGTGCTCAAGTCAGTAGACATACTGAACAAGGTGCCAACTCTTCACAGGGCACAATCTCTCTCTCTCTCTCTCTCACACACACACAATTTATAGATCCCAATCAGCTTACCATGCAGGCCTTTAGACTGGTGAAAGAAACCAGAATAGTACAAGCAGAACCTGCAAACACCTGCAGAGGCAGGAATTGAAGACTATCGCCTTACCAGCTGATAAAGATGATCTACCAGTTTAACCAACTCTGCCTGTGTTTTGACTGATCAGGCCAAACTGGATTTTTCAGCACTGTAGATGGCATGTACAGTAGTTTGGAGCCTAGTAAAATGTACAGGATGTAAACACTCCTGAAAAATCTGGAAACCACACTGGTGTGTGTGTGTGTGTGTGTGTGTGTGAGAGAGAGAGAGAGAGAGAGAGAGAGAGAGAGAGAGAGAGAGAGAGAGAGAGAGAGAGAGACACACACACACACACACACAGAGAGACAGGGAGAGAGACACACACAGAGAGACAGGGAGAGACACACACAGAGAGAGAGACAGGGAGAGGGAGAGACACACACACACACACACACACACACACACACACACACACACACACACGCACAGAGCGAGAGACAGAGAGCTGCTGCAGTGACAGAGATCTGCGGATATAAACAAATGCACGCATTTTATCCCGGAGTCACACTGAGGATCTTTTCCGACCTGCTCTCAGGCTGTGTGACACTTCATGATCCATGTCGGTGAAAACAAGCCGCTTTTAGGAGCTGACATTCATCCGAAAGTCTCTATTTTGAACTCTTTGTTTATGTGTAAAGGAGAAATCAGAAGGCAATGACAGAGCTGAGGAAGCGCGCAGGAGACAGAGAGCCTGACAGCACTGACAATATCAGCGATAAGGTACCTCATTAGTCATTAACATCATTCATTAACACTCTGTTTGATTAGCACTGTTTCAGCTTTTACAGCTAGCTTCCCTCAGTTTAGTCTCACTTATAGCACGCAGGCTAGCAGAACTCACTGCTTATCTGTTAAGCTAATGAATTAGCGCGCTAGCTAATACTTAAGGGAACTAGCACAAGGTTGGGGATTGTTTACATTAACATTTACATTAAACACACGTATAAAACTGCTCCTTTATTAAAGCCAGTCATTTCTGTCATTAATTTACAGCCTGGATATCATTAACTTATCGACTTATTGAGCTAGTTTTGACTTACAAGTGGAAAGTCATTCACCCAGTAACTGGTGTATGTTCTTTACACACTAATATCATAGAGAAAATACACTAATATTATATAAATATATATATATATATATATATATATATATATATATATATATATATATATATATACATATTCTTTTTTATAATATATATTTGTTTATTATTAAATTTTTTCTTTTTTATTATATGTATGTGTATGTATATATATATATATAATAAAAAGAAAAAATATATAAATTATATATATATATATATATATATATATATATATATATATATATATATAATAAAATATATGTTTAAATTTAATTTAAATTTTTTATCTGATTAATATTAAGGCAACATTAATTAATAGTTTAATTCTATATCGAACAAGACAGTCAGTCGATATGTTCTTTTTTTCTTTTGTGTATTTGTGGAATGAAGTTTTTCTTCTTTTATGTGACAGGTGAAGTTTCACTCAGAGTCAGAAATAGAGCATCTAATAAACAGTAATAACAGGGCAAACAGACATTTAGACGCCAACGAATATGAGAAACAACCCGAATGATCTTCAGTCCATCATTGAAAGCATGTCAGGATCTCGACTCTGACCGTCATGACCCTGTGTAAGGAGTAAAGCACTTCAGGGTGTGCAGAATTTTGAAAATAATCCACACCATGTGTGATTTATTCCTCATATACACCACAGCAGAAAGCTGTCGTATATTAATCTGTATGTAGCAACGATGTGGAACATCAACAAAATAATTGAACGTTAAGTTACAAAGCGCTGACAATGGAGACTTCTTCCGTAAATGTCTCCTCACATGAAAACTTGAACACGTTTTCAAAATCCTTTTTATTGTGGAGCTTCTTCTGTACAACTCTGTGTAAACTGTTACTTATTAAAAGTTAAGAAATTATTATTAACTATACATAAGACTTATCCGAATAGAAGATTTAGCAACATTTGGGTCTGGCATTATTTTACTAGAGCTCATACAAGATGTATAGCCTGAAATATTGTCAATTGGTGATAACAATGTCAAGTGGGGATAAGAGTGTAAAATAATATTTTTATATTCGAATGCAGTCAATGAACAAAAAAATATTTGTTCTGTAAGAATTTCGATCCATAAAGGAGGATACAGAAAAATATATATATTCTATATACAACAGTTAAGGAGCGAGTTCAAGATGTCTCCACAATACAAGTCTGAAATCTCTGCTGTAGCTTTTGATTGCAGGGTAAAAACATTGCACTGTGTAGCAATATCCTATTTTTGTTGTTGATAAGTGGTTATGTACGCAACCTTGTTTCTCCACATCTGTTCCAGTCATGTGTGAGATGAGTCGATACTTATATTTAACCAAATATTGTGTCATAATTCGATCATAACCTACTGTGACCCTAAAGATGTCGACAGTGAGAATAACAACCTAGAGACAAATGCAAAAACAGTGGTTGATTATTTTACATAACCTAGTTTAGCTGAATTTGCATAATTATATAGCTTAAATTCGGAGTTACTTTGCATGCTGTTGTCCAAAAAGCCTTTTGTTGAGGTTTACAGCTTTATCAACTTCATATAGCCGTCATATTGAAAATGATTTATACATTTACTCTTTGTAGAAATAAACCTTTATGGACTTCATATATTAGACTAAACCTGATTTTTTAAAAAGATATCCCAGCACATCTAACATTCAAATCTTATTCACACACACTGGCATTTTATTATATTTTCACAAACCGTTTCTCACAGGCTTTTATTTATTTATTTTCTTACCATCACAAGCTGATGTTCTCAAGGTCAACTTTCTTCATCATTAGCTCTCTCTCTCTCTCTCTCTCTCTCTCTCTCTCTCTCTCTCTCTCTCTCTCTCTCTCTTTCCTCCTTATTTATTTTTGCTGTGTATCTTGAACGCAGCATCAAACCGAACGTGACCGTTCGTGGCTTATCGCCACCGGCTTCTTCTTAGCCGAAGCAGAACCGTCAGCTTGTGTCTATGCCGGTGTGACCTTCTGACCTACTCGGTGGAGGATTCAGATGAGTTAGAATAGGATCTATAATGTAATTCACCATGACTTGCTGAGTTTAGTGCTAGTGTTTACACAACTTCACCAATAATGTCTCATATGGACAAAGTAGGTAGTAAAGTAGCTGTAATAAAGGGATAGATATTTTAACACAATTTAAATAGGAAAAGTTGCCTGGATCAGGTGAGGAATTGAGTTACCATTGCTAGTTTTTGGCTCAAACGGACACGTACTGTATGTATTACAGCTAATCGAGGCTCTCGGTACAAGCCGTGGTTTAGAGCTGGGGCTGTTGGAGTTGGGCTTATGAGAATGGTAGGCGTTCAGGAATGGGGTTGGGCATACAGGTGGAATTTACACACTATTTATCACACATTCTGACTCATCCAATGCTGTTTGAGAGTGGGCACTCATTTTTCACTTGCTTCTAAAACAGGTTCTGCCAGCCCAGACATTTAAACACATTCTGACAAAGAAAACAATGCATTCTTGTGTAACTAAGCACTTTTCATGCTATCCTTCATCTGTTCATCATCGCACTAACTAACCATATCATAATTCAATGTAGGGTTTAGATCATATCCTGGTAATTACACTCAAGTTTACACAGCTTTTTTATTTTAGTTGAGAAATTTTATTGTGTCTTTTCATATTAATGACTTGAATCTGAAATGTAAAACATTTGTATGTCTACAAATGAATACAAGTATAAGACTATCCATTCAGTTAGAACAGAAAGAAAGGCCCTGTAATAAACTCTGTGGCGATTCAGAGCTGGTCGATGGTTAGGAACATTAGTGCTTGAGTACAAAGTAAATCAGAAACTTAAATTTGACTGAGATTTTTAATTCGGTTTGGAAGAACCGTAAAAAAATTGATAAACGAGGCTCAATTTATACCAGCAATAAGTAACACTCAGGACATCCTACTCAGCATCCATGTTTTGCTACCTCGTCCGCACAGCGAAAGTGGGCCAAGCTGTCATGAAAACTTAAGAGCCATGTGAAAAAAAGGCTAATGAAAGTGTGTTGGAGCTCTGAATGACAATGATCTATCCTTCATATGGAATGAGCTATAGGCTGTGGGTAGCTGTCTAGTCTCTCAGGGTTAAGTGTGTTTACTTAGCACAAGGCCTTCTGGGTGAGGCTCTGCTAGGGTTACTTATTTTCTGCTCAGGGATTAACATAGTCTCATTTCTGCAGCAGCTGATCTGCCTGTCGGCCCGGTCATCTGCCTCTCTTGTAGAATGAAGATAAAGGAATGAAAGCGACTAATGTTTAACAACACACAACTGCTTACAATTCCTGTGTGTACATTTACTTTACCCACAGACCATGATATACAGCACTTTACCAATTATAATAGATGCTGACCGTCGTACGGGTTTAAGAGGGTCGTAGTCGTCCATAGGTCATTCATTCGATCTGTAAATCGTAGCAGAATAAAAATCCGCATATAGAGATGGACGCTCGAGAGTCTCGGCTCCCTGGCCTTTTTATTCTAAACGCAAACCCGTTTATTTTAGTGAATTTCCAATTGTACCCAAGTCTTTGCATTTGCTGTGTAGAACAAATGATGAAGTTTGATACTTATTCAACTCCTTCACCACTGTTTATTATTTTATGTCTGTATTTTATTAAAATATCATACAATGCTACAGCGGATAAAACGAGTCGTTGTGTTTAACCTGCATAAAACTCACGCTTCCTCAGTTCTAAGTGTCCTCTCATTAAAAAGTTAGCAGCTAAAGGGCTTATCTTACACACATTAATCTGAAATTTCAGACTTCACTGTCCCATCTCGTCAACTCGGCTCGCAGCCGATCGCCTCCGTCTAATGCTGAATGAGATCCAGGGTACGTTGCTTTGAGTCAGTTACTAATTTTAGCTGAATTTATTTTTCATCTTTGCACACTTCTCTTCATATTCTCCAGGATGTTCTTTAAGACTTTCACCAACAATACAAGCAAATCACTCATCGTTCACTGATGACTTTCTGGCTCAGTATGGCAGACTTTCTTCAGCTAATAGCCGCAGCGTCACGACCAGGAAAACACTAGTGGATCTGAAGGAAGAGAAATAGCACAGCTTCCGGTCCAGATCTGCTTTCTCTGTAGCCAGGTTTAATTTGAAATATAATGAATTCCCTCCCCACATTTTTTTCTCTAGTTCAATTCATCTTTATACTGTAAAGTGTTGTGTGAGTTTGTGATAAATTACTTTATATCCACTACTGCAATAGAACTACATCTCGATTCTTTATTTTAATGCAATGGAGCTGGAGTAGGTTTCCACATATTTAAGTTTTATTCCACTTTGGATTGCAAATTATGGTACCAAAATACAGCCTTCTAGTGTTTACTTAACAGGGAGTGCCTGCGTTGTTTGCTTAGTACGCACAGGCTCTGTTTATGATATGTCTTATAGAAAAGAAGGGGGAAAGTCCTCACAACCTTACACAATGTGCTGATTCATTTATATAAACGGGCATTAGGCTGACAGGACGTTACAGGAAATCATCCAGATATCGTCCGTTTAATGAGACGTTAACGTAAAAGCTGCATTCTGTAAACAAAGTGTTTTCTGAGGGGGAAAAAACAAGATGTCAGTCCTTCTGCGTTTCTGTTCTCTGTGGGGAAGTAGAGAGCAAAATATCAAGTTTTGCAAGTGAATTCCAGTTTCCAGCACACCAACCTGCTCTCTGTCATACTGACGAGGGTGAAGACGAACACCTGCTCCCTTCCCTTTCAGACACATGAACCAGCCAATCGCATCTTTTCAATCTTCCGCTAATGCTGTGTCACAGAGAGGAAAGAGCAAAAGACCTATCTGCCCTATCCACATACATGAGCTCACAGATGCACTTGATTGGCCAGTGATTGTCAGGGGAGAGCGATTATGCCCCGCCCAACAAAATCAAATTTATCTTCTCCGATAAATCATGTTAAATAAATCATATCTTACAGAGCCAACACTCTTCAGTTATTTCACGAGGGAGTCTCTTAAAAAAAAACACAAAAGCTGATAAAAGGCATATGATATTAGCTAATTACTTTACTATGTACTGGAATTGTTGCTTACATTTACAGCTTTTATATCTTTTTATACAACTGAGCAATTGAGGGTTAAGGGCCTTGCTCAGGGTCCCAGGGTCGAACATACAACCTTCCAATTGGTAGTCCAACACCTTAACCACTAGGCTACCACATTCCCTTTAGTTTTGTTTAGGTGTGTACCTGTTTCCCACACACACACACACACATACACACACACACACACACACACACACACACACACACACACACACACACACACACACACACACACACACACACTACAAGGCTGTATTGTGTTTAAAGTTTGCACTCCAAAAAAAAGTTAGCAAGTTAACATATTTCGATCATTTATTTATTGTAAGGTTAAAATAAAACAAATGTTAGATTATTACATTTTTACTGTTTCCTAGCTTTAAATTGTTGCCTTCTATCGGCAAATAATTTTGCTAATTTTAAGCATTCATTTCTAGGAAGAAGCAAAATTATTGAATATATACAGCCAAGAGAATAAAATTTAAGACAAAGGATTTAGATAAAAAAAGTGAAATTTGCTAAGAAATAGGTTTAATAATCTTAAACTTGTATTTTGTAATCTTACAATTGGCAACGGTGGGTAAATCTGACTAGGTGTTTGGCTGCAAATTCTGGTTCAAGAAAAAACCTCCATAATGTGTGTTTTCAGGACCGTCACGCAGAATGTGATGACCGTATCTGTGCTTGTATGAGTGACATATGGCTTAGCTTCTTTCTGGTTATGCCTGTTCGAAAAAGGGTGGAGCTTCCCCATGTTGAGTGTTACAGGCAGCCCCACATATAGTCTCAAAGAATTAGCCTTATTTTATCGTTGTGTTTGAGAAAGAAATTGAGAATTTAGTGACTCAAAATTCACATTTAGTTACTGAATATATCCTTTGTGATGTTGCTAAGTATCTGGTTCTTTACTTTCTCTCCTCACTGGATAAATAGAGAAGGAAAAGGAGCAGGTGACCTCCCCCAGAGTCGGCGTTGAACTTTGCTCTACTGTATCACGCCAGCTCGTGTTCAGTGGATGTTGCCATTCTGCCTGCTCTGAATTTGCCTAGCATTTGCTTAGCGTTTGTGCTCTGAAGAAGGGTCACGAAATGTGCAGCACTTTTACTTGGGCTGTGTCTCATTGATAGGTAAATCAGTGTGCCGTGATTTTCATACAGTCCCTTCACCGCGCTGCTGTGGTGCACGGCTGATTATAGCTCTAGGAAGTGACAGTGTCAGTTGTTATTAAAGCCACATGTTTGTTAAAAATGAAATGAACACAAAGTAGAAGAGTAGTAAAGCAGTACATGTGTTATACACCAGCTCAGGTAGGTCACACCACACCACATCTCTGGCTGAAAAATGTCCAAACCACCTGGTGACAGGCAGGAGCCAATCAGATAAGAGACAGAAAGTGTTAGAGCATGTGAGTGTGTCAACAAACCTAACATTAATGAGAGAGTGAAAAGGTTTTGTTTTCCAATTTGGTGGGAAGAACATGACTGATAGATGATTTATTGTCATTGGGACATTTGTGTCATTAGCCAGTGTGTGTGAGTGAGTGAATTTGTGATTGTGTAAGTGTGTGTGTGTGTGTGTGTAAGTGTGTGTGTGTGTGAATGTGTAAGTGTGTATGTGTGTGAGTATATGTGTGAGTGAGTGAATGTGTGATTGTGTGTGTGTGTGTGTGTGTGTGTGTGTGTGTGTGTGTGTGTGTGTGTGTGTGTGTGTGTGTGTGTGTGTGTGAGAGTATGTGTGAGTGAGTGAATGTATGATTGTGTAAGTGTGTGTGAGTGTGTGAATGTGTAAGTGTGTATGTGTGTGAGTATATGTGTGAGTGAGTGAATGTGTGTGTGTGTGTGTGTGTGTGTGTGTGTGTGTGTGTGTGTGTGTGTGTGTGTGTGTGAGAGTATGTGTGAGTGAGTGAATGTGTGATTGTGTAAGTGTGTGTGTGTGTGTGTGAGTATGTGTGTGAGTTAGTGAATGTGTGATTGTGTAAGTGTGTGTGTGTGTGTGTGTGTGAGTGAATGTGTGATTATGTAAGTGTGTGTGTGTGTGTGTGTGTGTGTGTGAGTGAGTATGTGTGTGAGTTAGTGAATGTGTGATTGTGTAAGTGTGTGTGTGTGAGTGAGTGAATGTGTGATTGTGTAAGTGTGTGTAAGTGTGTGTGTGTGAGTGTGAATGTGTGTTTGTGAGTGAGCATGTGAGTGAGCGAGTGAGTGTATACATGTGTGTGTGTGTTCTTACCCTCATGTGTTCTGTGTACAGGAAGCAGATGGAGAAGACAGGCTGGGCCTGACCAGTGAAGGGGAAGGGGACACAGAGGGCGAGTGTAAAGCACACACTCCTGATGTGCCGTTGTCCACCGACAACACTCCACAATGTCTCAACAAAGCTCTGGAGGGCCTGTCATCCAGGTAACCCTGACACCGACAAGTTCAGCTTCAACACGTGTTGTAAATTTACACATTCACTGGCATTTCACTGGCTTACCAGAAACAAGACAATATGCTGCTCCCCTGTTGTTCTTAGGGACCTAAAACAACTTCAGTCTAACCACCAGTGCTTGTCATATAGAGTGGTATTTGATATTTAATGATGAAGACGTGTTATATCAACATGGCATCACAATCACAAGAGGATTAATGGGGTCTTTCCCCTGGGTAGCGATCAGCATTCAAGCTCGGTTCAGAGGGATTTGCAGCATGGAAATGTGCTGAATGGAGGCGCCTGGGCTTGTCACTATTTCTGATGACTCCTCTGTCTTTCTCTCTCTCTCTCTCTCTCTCTCTCTCTCTCTCTCTCTCTCTCTCTCTCTCTCTCTCTCTCTCTCTCTCTTTCTCTTTCTCTCTTTCTCTTTCTCCCTCTTTCTCTCTCTCCCTCTCTCTCCCTCTCCCTCTCTCTCTCTCTCTCCCTCTCTCTCTCTCCCCCTCTCTTTCTCTCCCTCTCTCTCTCTGGCTTCCTGGATGACTTGCAGCATCTGTCTTCTAGCTGACCCCCACACTGAGAATGATTCACAGCGCCGCGTCCAAGTCATATTTTTAACCGTGGTCGCTTTGTTCACTTTTTGAACACTATCATAAGTTGTGAATGAACAAGTGCCTCCAGTGCGAATGTGTGCTTCTGTGTCATTGAGCACACCCACAGTCCTGCAAGTCAGCAGAGTGGGATCTCATACTGCTGTTTGCTCTAAACCCAATTCAGGAACTGTGCCATTGCAGTCAGTAATCAGTGAATAATGAATCAGTGAATAAAAGTCTGTCTGTCAGTGTGGATTCAAACTTAAAAACATAACTTGTAAAACTTAAAATGCCTCTATATTACGTATGACAGGATCCACATATATCTTTTGATGAAATCTTTTAATGATATGTTTTGTATTCATCATTTCAATAATATGTACTCATCTTGTTTAAATATGATTAGAAACAAAACAAATGCTATTAGCAATGAGTGTTATTAGTATAATATAGTATAATAGAAAGTATTCAGGTTTTTTTCTTTTGGCTGTTTATCAGAAAAGTCTCTTTCTTTACTAGGGTTAAGTACGAGTAATGATTTAAAAGGAAAACTGAGGCATAAGGATTGGATGCTGTATGCTTTGTTGTCCTAGGCCTCAAAATGCATCGCTGCTCTTTTCCTTAAATTATTCATGTTTTGGTTTTAACATTTGGAAACATGTAAATCAGGCTGGTGAAATGTAGTTTTCCTTATGTTAGTGCAGAAGAAGTGAAAGTGTAAAGCACTAAATGTAATGAACAGTAAGAGGGAAGTTATTTTGCTGCACTTTTATTCTCTTGCAACACAGGATGGTTTTAATGGCGCCTCTGAATCATGTAGAATTCATACCCAAGGTCATGCACTAAAAGTGCTCTCATTCGTCAGTTATTCAGCACACACTCATTTTGCAATCTTCTGCTCATACATGGTGCCACTGGAGAACACACTGGAAACTACACACCCTCATATATTCAGCAGAGAAATATTTAATACTCCTGTTTCTATTTTGGACTTTAGGATTCTTACTTTTGTTCCAGGATTCTTTTTATGGAGTTAGGGACTAGACAAAGCTTAATTTAACAATTAATTAAAATTACAATGAATTTTTTCCAATATAAATCACACATAATCAACACATATTCAACACATAATCAACACATAATCAACACATAATCAACACATATTCAACACAAATTCAACACAAATTCAACACATATTCAACACAAATTCAACACATAATCAACACATAATCAACACAAATTCAACACATATTCACTGAGGCAACAAAGAAAGCAAACACAAAGGCAAAAAAAGGCAAAACATAGGCAACAAATAGAAGAACACAAAGGTCAACACATAATCAACACAAATTCAACACATATTCAACACATAATCAACACATAATCAACACATATTCAACACATATTCAACACATAATCAACACATATTCAACACATAATCAACACATATTCAACACAAATTCAACACATATTCAACACAAATTCAACACACATTCAACACATAATCAACACATAATCAACACATATTCAACACACATTTTACACACATTTTACACATATTTAACATACATTTAACACACATTTTACACACATTCAACACATATTCAACACATATTTATCACATTTAACACATATTCAACACATATTTAACACAAATTCAACACATATCACAACATATTTTGATATTTTTTCAAATGATTTGTTTTTGTCTTTCTTATTCATACAGATGGAGGAACTGGTGGGTACGAGGGATTCTATCGCTTATGATGATCATAGGCTTCTTCCTGATCATCTATTTGGGACCCATTATGCTTATATTTGTGGTGAGTATGCATTTAACCAGTGTCTCCACTCTGTGACTAGTAAAACCTTAGGGTGCATGTTGTTACAGGAACATAATCAACAACAACCTAGGTGTGATGTGGCCATGAGTTCCTGTTACGCCCCCTAATCCCATTAGATTCTAACACCACTGTGTCTTGAAAGGTTTTATTTCTCTGACACCACAATAATTTACTAACACTTACAATATTTGATTTATTTAAAAACACACACATTATACTTATTTAAATCCATTTCTAGTTACATTTTAAGTTCCCTCAACATAATAGTAAGACAAAATACAGCTTGTTTTGTAAATATAAATATAACTCGTCTATTGAACCAAGCTTCACCATGCCAATAGCTTACACATTTTATTTTCCATGTTTTTACATTTGACTATACTGTATGTAGCATGTGCTGTACCAGTCTCTGTGAATGAGCTGTTGTTTCAAATTTGCAGTCAGCACTGCTGTCAGATCAGCTGGTTATAGAAAATGAATCAGCACAAGAATCCAATCCATTGGAGAAGAATCCCGCAGCTCTGTGATACACCGATCTGACAATAAGAATTTAGTAGAAGCTCCTGTGAAATACTGATGTTAAATCAACTGTCCATTCAAATGTGTGTGGGTTTGGTTGTGTTTGTAGGTTATGACTGTACAAATCAAGTGTTTTCATGAAATCATAACCATCGGATATAGAGTTTATCATTCCTACGAACTTCCGTGGTTCAGAACATTGAGCTGGTAAGTGCAAAGTTTTTTATTGCTGATGCAGAAAAGGGCAAATTACATCTCTGTGTCTCTCTCTCACTCTATACACACTCACTCACACGCACTCACAATCACACACACTCCTCACACGCACACCCACTCACAATCACACACCCTCCTCACATGCACACCCACTCACAAACAACCACACATACTCCTCACACACACACTCACTCACACGCACACACACACACTCTTTCTCTCTCACACTCTCTCTCTCTCTTACACACACTCACATACACAGACTCACTCACACACACACACACTCACAAACACCCACACATACACACACTCACACACACACACACAAACACACACTCACACACACATGTACACACACACACACACACGCTCACATACACACACACTCTCACACACACACTCAATCACCCACTCCGCACACACACTCACTCTCTCACTCGTTCATTCTCATACACACACTCTCTCTCACACATACACACACACACACACACACACACACACACACACACACAAACACACACACACACACATCCTTTTTCCATATCTGTTCAAAGATAAACTAGTGATTGACTGGACTTGAGCAAAGTGCACTACCAAGTTGGAGCTTTACATAAAGTATCACTGCTACTTTAAACAAACACAACAACATTTCACAGCTTTTGTAATAGAAGGCAACACTCAGTGAAATACTTTTCATCTTTCAAAATAAAGTGATAGTAATAAACACTAATAAAAACATTCTTTCTACATTCCAGGTACTTTTTGGTTTGTGTGAACTACTTCTTCTACGGGGAGACGGTAGCGGATTACTTTGGTGCTTTAGTCCAACGGGAGGAACCTTTACAGTTCCTTGTTCGTTATCATCGCTTTATTTCTTTCACTTTGTACTTGGCAGGTGAGCTTCATAGGGCAAAATAAAAGTTCAGTTCAAAATAAAATGCATAAACGAGAAACTCTGTTGAATCAAAGTGAAGCTGTTTTAGTCAGAAAGTTTGAATTCATGTTAACTTAATTGTCTCTTTCAGTTTAACTTAATTGTCTCTGTGGTTTAGAAACAACAGGTTAAAATTCCAGCATGATATTCAGTTATTAGAAGCCGCATGACTCAACATAAATCTTATTACATTCTTATATGATTTAATGGGTAACTAAATGTAATTATACATCACTGGATACAGTAAAGCCATATTTGGTTCAAGCATGAAACGTTTTACTTGGCTGTTCACTCTTCTAGCGTTCACTGTATACACTCCCCGAAAGACCGGACCGGATTGTGCTGGTCTCCGGTAACTTAAAGTAAAACAGCAACTCTTTAACTGTGGTGAGAAAAATCATCTCAGAACATGCCAGTGATGGTCTACAACAGCAGTTGGACTCTTGACCTCTCAGTGTATTTCAGTCCTTAACTGAGATGGTTCTGAGATGCATTTTTGCTCACCACGGTCACAAAGAGTGTTTATTTTTTTAAAGCCATCCTTATACCTAATACTAAACGTTCAACCGAAGTATTTCTTATCGTGTATTAAACCACCCCATTGTTCAGATAAGTCTGACTGCATGTTATTTGCTCTTCACAGGTTTCTGCATGTTTGTTCTGAGCTTAGTGAAGAAGCATTATCGCCTGCAGTTTTATATGGTGTGTACCACTGATACGGCATGCACGCACTAACACAGACATGGGGCTCCTCACTTTATATCCTGTTTAACTTGCCAATTTTAGGAGCACTTCAAAGTGTACTGTAGATATGCATGAAAACACTCCATGTCTTTGGGATTAGGTTTAATGTACAGAATGTTACTTAGCAACATGACAGTTTTAGGTTAGCGTGACAGGTTTGTTTGGCATAAATGTAGTAAATTACTGCCCAAAGTTCTATATTTTACTAAGACACTTTTTAGCCACACGACTTGCGGCTTATGCACCAGCTAGTTAATGCAACCGTAATTCCCAGATTATTGCCGTTCTTCTACAATATTTGTATTATGCCCAATTATAATATGTGTAACTGATCATTTGGTAAATCAGCCTGCCTCCCATCCATGTATCACTGTATAGTTAACTTTGTACTGCTGTGAATGTTTGTTAGAGTACATACTTATTTTTTTCATGCCCATCAGCCAAATGTTGTCCCTGCTGTTCCATTAACAATGAGAATGTTTGTGTGTGTGTGTGTGTGTGTGTGTGTGTGTGTGTGTGTGTGTGTGTGTGTGTGTGTGTGTGTGTGTGTGTGTGTGTGTGTGTGTGTGTGTGTGTGTGTGTGTGTTTGGCATTCCAGTTCGCTTGGACCCATGTGACACTGTTGATTGTGGTAACTCAGTCTCACCTGGTCATTCAGAACCTTTTTGAAGGAATGATCTGGTAAGCAGGAATCACACCCAGTCTCAGACCTGTCTCAGTCTTACTCCACCCACACTCTGAAACACAATATTTCCTCACTGTATGTCTTTGTTCCATGTTTCAGAGTTCCTTCTAAGTGTATTTTAATGTCAGCCTTGAAAAATTCTCCTAAACAGTGTTAGAATTTATTTTCTCCACAAAGGGACGTAAGGAATATACTGTAACATAACCCAGCGTGTCGTTCTAGCAAAATAATCATCGACACGTCGACAAAGCGGTTACTCACTCCAGAGTTGATTACTTTCTAATAAATGATGATTTGCTTGATCATCTTTTACCACAGCAATAATTAAATAAATGAATATAATTAAAATGTTTAGTTTTGAACAGTTCATCTTTTATCCGACAAGTTGCCCCTATTATGGCAGTTGTTGCTCTGTAACTCTTAATGTTAAGAAGACAAAAAATTTATCCCATTCATTTTGGAAGACGTTCACATGGAAGTCATGTTCATGACAACTTACTGACTATTAATGTTAATATGATTAATCAAATGTAGGGGAGGCACGGTGGCTTAGTGTTTAGCACATTTGCCTCACACCTCCAGGGTTGGGTTTACGATTCCCGCCTCCACCTTGTGTGTGTGGAGTTTGCATGTTCTCCCCGTGCCTCGGGGGTTTCCTCCGGGTACTCCGGTTTCCTCCCCCGGTTCAAAGACATGCATGGTAGGTTGATTGGCATCTCTGGAAAAATTATCCGTAGTGTGTGAGTGAATGAGAGAGTGTGTGTGCCCTGCGATGGGTTGGCACTCCGTCCACGGTGTATCCTGCCTTGATGCCCGATGACGCCCGAGATAGGCACAGGCTCCCCGTGACCCGAGAAGTTCGGATAAGCGGTAGTAAATGAATGAATGAATGAATAATAAAATGTAATTTATATAATCCAATTTGTCTGTACAATATGGACAACAAGAGTATGTTGTGATTACGGTGTGAAACTAACCTAAAACCAACCTAAAAACAAAAGCACAACTGGAATCCCTAGAAATGATCAGAATCCTTACTGAAGAGGATAAACATGTGTTTTTTGAGCGTTTATTTGCATAATGTAGGCTTTTGAACCATCACATTTACAAGGTCGGCACTGCAATAATGATTAACCGAAGCACAAAATCCATGTGACTATAATGTGAATATAAACACTGTTTTTCTGTCTCACAGGTTTATTGTACCAATATCCATTGTCATCTGTAATGACATCATGGCTTACCTGTTTGGCTTCTTCTTTGGAAGAACACCTCTGATTAAGGTAAGCCAATGTATAAGGTTAACAATTTGTAGATTATTGGAGTTATTGTGTGGCAGCCACATGTTTTTTTTTTTTTTTTTTATCAAACTCTGTTTCCTTTCAGCTTTCTCCGAAGAAGACCTGGGAAGGGTTTATTGGAGGCTTCTTCTCTACGGTGGTCTTTGGGTTCATTGTAAGTTTAACAACTTTAAATGTAGAATGTTTAAAAAAAAACAGGGGAATAATCCAGTCCTTACCTGCAGTGTTTCTTTGTTCCAGTTTGCCTACCTGCTAGCCCAGTACCAGTACTTTGTGTGTCCGGTAGAGTACAACAGCGAGACTAATCGTTTTGCTGTGGAGTGTGAACCCTCAGACCTGTTTGTGATACATGAGTACACACTGCCTGCAGTGGTCCAGAATGTCCTGCGATGGGTAAGAAAATGTTCGTCTATATGATGAAATGGTTCAACAAGATGACTCATTCAGTCCCAGTGTGCTTAAACAATATACAGGACAGGCTATGGTCGTTATAGTTGAAAGGCTCGAGGGAAAACACATTATGTCGAAACCTCTTTATCTCTGGTTCTTTCTCTACAGGAAACAGTGAAGCTATACCCGTTTCAGATTCATAGCATCGCTCTGTCCTCGTTCGGTTCGTTGATCGGACCATTCGGTGGCTTTTTTGCCAGCGGATTCAAAAGAGCATTTAAAATCAAAGTAAGGCTAACCTTCGTCTTATTATGGTAATGCCATCGTTCCACATCCTGGTCTGATGAACCTGCAAAACATAACCAAGGGAAATGGATTTTGTTTCTACAGGATTTTGCAGACACCATCCCTGGACATGGTGGTATCATGGACCGCTTTGACTGCCAGTATCTCATGGCTACGTTTGTTCATGTTTACATAGCAAGCTTTATCAGGTAAGAGTGTGTCAACTCAAGAGGACTTCACTATACATACATTATTTACAGCATTACAAATATTACAGTTATAAAAGTTATAAAATAGTAAAACTTGTCAAATCATTGCAGGGACCACAAATAATGCACATAATACATTACGGTATTTGCTCTTCACCACACAAGCTCATGAGGTTCATTTTTAGTCCAAATCATTAGGGAAAATAAAAATTCTCTGGCTTCTTTTTAAATCTGACCTTTTTTTTAAATATATAATTGATCTAATTAGTGTGGATTTACTGTTATCCATGTTTTTAAATGTGACCATTAAACGTAAGGTTCCAGATTCAGAACCACACACTAATAGGTTTAGACATAGAATTTTGAGATTCCGTGATTTCAGATGAATTGGTTTGTGTTTTATGAACACACTGATGTTCATGAGGGGAACGTTTGCCTCACACCTCCATGGTGGGGGGTTTGATTTGCACCTCTGCTGTGTTCAATTCAATTCAAGTTTATTTGTATAGCGCTTTTTACAATAGACATTGTCTCAAAGCAGCTTTACAGAACATAAACATAGAGCAGAAGGTAAACATAAGGAATGATAAAAGAAATAATGAATAATAAAAGAAAAAGAATTAACAGAATAAAAAAACAGAATGTGTGTGGAGTTTCTAATATGTGTGTGGATGAACTCTCCATACCTCAGGGGTTTCCCCCCAGTCCAAAGACACATGCTGTGGGCTGTTTGGCATCTCTAAATTGTCTGTAGTGTGTGTGATTGTGCCCTGGGTGAGACTAACATCCTGTCCAGGGTGTACCCTGCTTTGTGCCCTTAGTCTCTTGGGATAGGCTCCAGGATCCCCAGTAGGATATGTGGTGTAGAGGAGGGATGAATGATGTTTATAGGTGTTGTGTGTGATCATTCTTATTTAAATCTTTACCTGTCATGGGCTCCGATTGGACAGGGACGGGTTGGTGTGACATATATACAATAAACTTGATCTACAGTATATCCTGAAGTATTTTTTTAATTAATGTGTGTTGCACCATCTGACATTTTAGCGGATGGTAAAATTGACGATCATTCATACCAATTAATTCCAATTTAAAATGCATTAACAAATATAAACAAATAAATACATTTATAAGAAGAAGATTTAAAGGATTTTAAAAAGACTTTTTTTTTCTGGCCTGTTTGCCTTTCAGGGGCCCGAATCCCAGTAAGGTCTTACAGCAGCTTCTGGTCCTTCAGCCTGAACAACAGCTGAGCATTTTTAATACACTGCGTAACCACCTGAGAGAGAAAGGCATGCTGCTTCCTGCTGCGCTGGAGGAATGAAGAAACACTCGTATGTTCACTCTTTCAGTTAGAACAATAAGGTTTAGCTATTTATCACTTCGCACAACTGTGGAAGCACAGCCATCACTCTAGGAACTCTGGAGAAACACCGTGCAGTTGGCTTTACCTCGCACTTCTACTACATAAACAGCTCTACAATAATGTGACCACAAGGGGGCAGTGTGCTTCTTTTTTTTTTTTTTTTTTTTTAAATTCTTTTGCTTCTTATACTTATTCTTCTGCCTCTTCGTCTCCTTCGCCGAACTGCATGTGATACATGTCTTCTGACAAACAGAAGGAAAGATGGAAGCACAGAGTAAGTGAAGTCAGAGAGCTGGAAGGTTGAAAATAGCTCTTTATGCCGAGTTTGAGGCATTGCACTGATTTGAGATTTGATCCTAGTGTAATTTCTGACGTGTGATTGATTGATTGATTAACAGAAATTGGACAGTTTTCTTCTGCAGTAATTCCAAGCTGTCACAGTGGGATGTGCTACAGTATACAGGCTTAGCATGATGATAATCGTATCAGATGCACACAAATAATCAACAACCTAAAAACAGCATGAGTCGTCCAGTTACTTCTGAACGTAGCACTTCTCTCTTTTCCCATGAACAGTTATATACCGTAATGTTCCAAAGCTGTAGGACTTACAACTGAAAACTATACACTTGTAGTTATGTATTAATGTAAATAGATCTGGATGATAATAAAAGATTTAAAATATATAACGTAATTACTCAAAATCCTATATGTGTTATAGGAATGAAAATATATGCAAACTTTTAGATGTAACTTTTTTAAATAGAGATTTAGCATGATTAAGCTGCCGTGTGAAGGACAGTACGGCGAACGGATAATAAGTTATTTTTGTTTTTACTTTAAGACGAGAACTAAACACTAAATTATTTGTATTTATATTATTACTATATAAATATTGCAATAAAAAAAAAAGACAAAAAAAAATCTGAACAGCGACGTCTTAGGGTAGAATCTGTGTCTTTAAAAGGAGTGAAGTTGATCAAATGTGTGCGTTTACTGTTTTATCATCTAGCAGCCATGTTGTGTGTTATACTGACCGACCCAAAACAAACAAAACAAAAAAATAACGTTTGCCGATGAGCAGAAGTCCTTCCTGTTCACCAAAGCAGCGTCTCTGCACTAACGTCTCATACTGATCATGCAGATTTTCACCTACTTTCATCTCATTTCTAGTTTTCCTAGAGCAATATTTTCTTCCCTATGTGCTTGTTAAACTTCAGCTATAAATGGAGACAATAGAACGTTGTCTTGGTGGAGTTTTGGGACCAGAACTTTCTACTACACACCTTAATTCAATGGATTCAGTGTCTTCCCTTTTCATTCCTATTATTTTAAATGCTTCTCATTTCATCCTTTCCTCTTTATGTCTGCTGTTTAAATCAACCTTCTTATGCAATTAGCGTTATCAGGTTTGCATGTCTAATAGACGTAACCGGTTCAGACCAAAAAAGATGATACGCCTGTAGGTCAGGTGTCTATAGCTTCACAAAGCAGGTGATGCTACCTGAACTTTGAGTTACTGCATGGTTTACACTGTTGTTCAAGATATAACACTGTTCCAGCTTACACTGTTTAACAACAATGAGGCTCTCTCTCATTCTTGTCATATTTTATGATCATTTTAACGTCAATGCTTTATACCAAAAAAAAAAGTTGGGTTCGTGTCGTACTTTTGTTTTATTAATTATTTATGGGTTTGATTTAAAGTTTATTTTTTAACACTTATCTAAGATTTTAAATAGGGAATGTTTTAAGATCGCCACGGCAACATGAGCAAAGGAAATGTGTTGAAGCAATGCATAAAATTATTATTATTATTATTATTATTATTATTATTATTATCATTATCATTACTATATGGTTTTAGAAAAAAATAAAACCTGACATTTTCTCCTGCTTACATCTCGTTTCTGATCTGATTGACTTACTCAGCATCCATCCGACAACAATATTCAAAGAGGGAAAAAAAACACAAAGAACACAACCATGTGATTAAAAAATAAATAAATAAAGAAATCAGGTTAGGGGGAGAGAATTCATATATATAGTAATAATCTGGTTACATATGTTTGCACTTTTGATTTCGTTACACCGTTTTTTCGGGTCTATCATCTTTACTTGAATATTTTCTCCAAAAACATCTAGATCCATCACATTGTTCTGGTGTCTCCTTCCTTTGCACCACCTGCTTCAGGTCACAGCCTGCATCGGTTCCTTTAATGATTTAGATGTATGGGATGAAATTCCTTTTAATTATCAGCTTACAAACAGACACCTGATGGTTTTGCACTAAAGTCGGCTGGTGTTTGTAGATATTCAGGATTCCCTTCGTCTTTGAATAAAAGCCTCAGTTCAGACTGAAGAAAAGCATCCCAAAAGCACGATGTTACCACCACCATGTTACACTGTGGATCTACTGATCTTTAGCTGATCTGCTTTTTGTTTGTTTTTGGACTCTGCCAATGTAACACGGGTGTGTAGACTTTTTTTTTTATATCCGTTGTACTTGGTACTGTTTGTCTTGTAGAATTAACAACAGCTTTTAAGGTTAAATCATTACGAATATCCATAACATTGGTTTCATGAGGTGCTTCATAGTAATTATAGTTTTGTTTGTTTGTTTATGTAATGTAAACAATACCCTGCTGTGTATTTTAGGACCAGCAGCACATTTCCCTGAAAATATCTGGATAGTGTTGAGTACACAGGTTTCCTGTAGCGATACTGGATCAGAGGGGTTTAAATGATTCACTAATAGTCACCATAATGGCAGAAGAGCTACGTTACTTGGACTAATGACTCCTTTTAGCTCTAAGCAGGATTTCCACAGGTGGAGTAAATCCTGGCAGAATAATAAAAACCTGGTCTTGTCACTTCTCACACTGCACCACGCTCCCTCAGAGCTACCAGCACTGCTTGACTAGTCCCAACATCTCTCGGGGTAAGAGGTAGAACGAGACTCTTTTCTGTTCTGGCACCGAGGAGGTGAAATGAACTTTCTCTAGATGTCCGAACAATTGAGTCACTGGCTGCCTTTAAATGACAGGCGAAGACCTAAACACTGAAACTAGCTCTTATTTTTTCTTTACTTATGTGTGTATTAAAAAAAAAAATATTTAGGTTGACTCTATCTTAAGTCTGTAACGTAGTGAACCAGTGTTAATGTAATCTCCACAGGTAAAACCCATTTAATCCCATTCTGCATGACGTTCTCCACATCGAACATGTATAGCTGTGAGTAAGAACATGATCACTTCCAGGTAATAAGATGTTAGATGAGTTTTACTCAAGAGTATTTCCATTAATTCTACATAATTCGTTGAAGAAACGTATGAAGTAAACAACACAGACGTTTACAGATGACACAGCTGAGTGTAAATTGTTGCATCCCTCTGATTATCCAGGTGAAATAAAACATTCAAAATCGATCACCAGACAGAACTGAAAAAGTGAAGCGGGTGTTTCATTAAATTCAAAACATGTCGAAGAGTTTCTCCTGATTCGTTATCTTACATTCAGCTATATCGTACAGTAGCTAATCTTACTGCTTAGCATTCAGTGACTGAACCCCTTCCTCAAAATTTCATTAGTAGTCTTTGTGTCAGTTTTCGTGTGTTACAGTATAACAGTATAAAAGTCTGCGCACATACATAATATGTAATGATACTTTAAAAAAATAATTTAATAAATCGTCGAATGAATGACAATAAATAGCATGGAACATCGAAATATATTTAATAGTCTCACCATGATTCGTTTGCTTAGGCCTAAAGAGTCATGCAGTTTTATAAGGATATGAACTGGTACGTGATTCTAGACTGCTATCGTCTTTGTGGTGTGGTTGCTTAGTAACCGTGTTCACGTGCCCTAAGCTGTATGTGATGAGTGATTTGGATGTGCCTTCATTCAAGTTTATTTGGAGACTCAAATGACATGTATTTGTTGCTGAAATGGCTATAAATCTGGCAACCATGTATGAGCAGTGACTGCACCGTCGCACTGAAACTCAAAGGTTGGAGTTTTAATGAACATAACGCTCAGATCTCATCATGCTATTTAGTGAGACTTCAGACCTCATTCAGCTTATATGAGAAAGTTATAGTGTTAAGTCTTGGACGGATTTAGCAATGACATTCGTTCTTGAAATAATTCTTTAGTCTATTTCCTATACAGCTGTTTAAAATGCTAAACTGATTTAAAGTTCAAAGCCCACGGATCACATTACTGTTAACTGACTTCTAGCCGATATTACGTAGTTGCAGAGTTGGCAGGTTAATGTAGTCTAAATTCCTCTGAACTTACTTTTTAGCAAGCAATTACACATCAGATTGCAAAAGTTTAAAGAGGAATCCTTCGTGAAAATGTCCCCATAGACCTTGCTGGATTTTTTTATCCTGCTAGGTGACAATGTCTGTAAAAGGCACGCGAGCATCCTCGTCTTCCACCAACATGCTTCTTCCATTATGTGTCTTCGGACAAAACAGCCACCTCAGCACGGCCAGCACCACTCGCACCATCAACCTCAGCAGCAAGAACGCAAATGGAACCGCAATCTGCATCAGGTGGAAGATGGGTGAGCTGAAGCGGCTGAGGATACATGTCGAGAAAAAGGTCCCGAGCGCCACACAGGGGTAGAGCAAGAGCTTAGCGAGCATGAATTTGTGCTCTCGGCCTCCGTGTCGCACGTACGGGTGGAGAGTCTCACGCTCTGTAAAGAGCGCTGTAACCCACATGGCCAGCTGAAAGAGGCCGGCGAAGAAGATGATGACGCAGCTGATCTGGATGGCCTCCAGCTCGTTCTGAGAGCCACGAGGAAATTCATGAGTTAGCTGGTAGGCTAGAGGCAGGCCACCTATAAAAGCTAGAGAGAAAGTGTTGAAGAGGCCCATTAAACGTGTCGCACGAGTCACATGCAGGAAGAGCGAATGGTGCACGAACCACAGCAGACCCACTGTGGCGAAGGAGCCGAAGTAGGCCAGGTACTCAGGGCCATACTCATGAAGCGCAGCGATGAGATTTCCATCATACTGCTTCATCACAACAGACGGGTCCGGCACGTTGTCTTCACTAAAGCCAGCGAGAGTAGATGTTTATTAGCTACTGCTCATTAAATATGCAGAGTGAGTTTGGTCATCAATATACGACGATAATAAGGTAATAGATTATACAGCTCTAATAATTACCATTAATTATTAGGTCATCTCATAATGTTCATTACAAAGCATGTTCTTTTAAAAGATGTAATATCAGCATCACAGTAAACACTCACTTCCCCTCTTTATTAGGAACACCTAACATTCATGAACGTATGAATAAAAGTGAATAAATTCATCAGCCTGGGGATTGGATATCATCGCAGTGACTTGTAACTAATGTCAGACTGAGCGGTCCAAGTATTTCAGAAACTGCTAATCTCCTGGGATTAAAAATAAAGATCCAGTGAATGGAAGTTCTGCGGCTGGAAACATCTTGTTATAAAGAGAGCTCGTCGGAGAATTTCCAGGTTTGATCTAGCCCACAGAGATGCTACAATAATTAAAATAATCACTCTATACAGCTTTGCCGAGCAGAAAAGCATCTCAGTTCACACACCATATCAAATCTTGGGGTGTTTGAGCTGCAACTACTGTACAGATCACATAAGGTTCCACTTATATAAGCCAACAACAGGAATCTGAGGCTAGAGTAGGCAGAAAAGACCATTTCAGTCAGTCTGCCCCACACAACTGCCACTCCGTGCATGTCTCTGTTTTCCTTACCATTCTGCGTAAGGTTTAGAAAATGAAGGAGTTTCTGAAATAAACAACAGCCTATTTGGCACCAAACAGCCATGTCACTGCAATCACAATGTTCTTCATGATGATGTTTGATGAGAACATCACCTCTAGCTCTTGACCTGTATCTCCATGATATTATGCTACATGATTGGCTGATTAGATAACTGCAAGAATGAGTAAATGTTCCTAATCAAGAGGACAGAAAGAGTTTGTATAACATAATTCTAGATACAGACCATATATCTAAGATGAGAAGAGTGGCTACAATAGCGTATACACCGTCGCTGAAAGCCTCTACTCGCTCCTTGCTCAGTGGTTCACTTGGGTGGTACGTATACAAAAGCATGGAGTCTGGAGTCTCCTCTACCTGAGCTGAGGGAATACAGATCATTTTCACATCTAATTCTTAAAGTTGGCTGTTTATGGAAGCAGCTGTAGGTCTGTAAGGTACTTACTTCCAACCACTTTAGTCCAAATCCACGTCATCGCCTGAGATATGTAGGGAATGAATATGACGAGGGCCAGCAGGACATACGACTGGAAAAGAGAAAGCAGGATTTTGGGAAATAGGTTCAAGTTTCAAGGTTAAATTCCTGCAACTTCTGGCAGATACCATCTCAGTTTCTAGATCTAGTACAGCTTCTACAAATCCTTCTTCAAAACAGCTACAACGTTCTACATGAAATTACTTACAGCTCTGACTTACAAGCCTAACTCATTCTGATTAAAGAAAGTACTGTTTATGTGATGACCGAAACCATAACTTATTATACAAGGAAAGTATAAAAACCCCTGCTGTCATCATCACTCTCTTTATCCAACAGGACCATCTGAATGAAAACTGAACCATTGAAGAAAAAAGAAAGAGTGAGGAAAAGAATGGGTCAGTCGTGGCTTTACTGGCAGAGGGATCCAGTGAGCATCAGCTTACTTCCATCCTTAAAATTTCAACAGCAGTTCATAAGAACAAGATCAAGCTGCAGTCATTAGAGGCAATAAAGCAACAGACCAGCAGAGGTCTCCAGTCTCCACTGGTGCAATCTGAAGTCTCAAAACACTACATCTTTTTTGTTATTGTAACCAGTTGTCACTTTCTGTAAATAAATGCTATAAATGACAATATGTTTATTGGGAATTTTGGTAGAAATGTTCTTAGTGGTTTATAGAATAAAAGAATAATGTTCATTTTACTCAAAGACATACCTATAAATAGTAAAAAGTAAGTGTCTCGATTTTCGTTCACAGCGAGTTATTTTTCCGCACACATTCGGCTGACAGGATGGAAATCGACTCGTCTGACATTTTCACTTACACAGACGCTAGATGCTTATGTACGAGCACTTGGGGCATCTCACAGAGCAGAACCGGGTTCGATATCATAGTTTACTTTGAGGATAGAAACATTTGTGTGGGGAAAAAAAGAACCTTCTAGGAATATACTGCCCCTGGTAGGCTAGATAATTTTTTTTTAAATCACTGAGTGGCTACTTTCATTGGAGCTTTATATTAAGCACCAGTGTGGTGTGTGTCATGACAAAGACATTCAATATTGAACATAAGATAGGCAGAAAAATTGATATTTTGGCCTTGGAGAAAAAGAGTTAAGCTCCTGTTAATGCGTAGTACACGAATAATACTAACCAGTTTAAAATAGATGAATGCAAAGATTCCAGCGAAGAAACACATTATAGGCACTCTCATTATCACTTCAAGAATATGGCGCCTGTAATAGGCCAGATTCTCTGACATCTGGATGTGCTCGTTTAGGAGGAATGGACGGCTGAACCCGTACATAACAATAACCGCCTGTGGGTGACATTGAAACAAAGGAGAATTGTTTAACCAACTTATCTTCTTTACAGAAATGCATCTGAAGTCACAAAAATAAAAATCTTCTGTTGAAGAAACATTAGATACTAAATTCAGATTCATTATTTGTGAATATTACTGATTTACACAGCAGTTCATCAATGGATCATATATCAAACCTGGTTTACCTGAACGAGACCGATTATAATGACGCAGGCACAAAAAAGCTGAATGCCAAGGGTGTTATTTGGGAAAGTTGCCATCAGGGAAAACTAAAGGAAATAAACACCACAATTCCATCATTCACAACATAGATACATCAGAATTGTATTTCACAATATCAGGATCTCATTACAATAGTTCACAATATCAGGATCTCTTTTCTGTAAAGCGTTACTCACTGTGTATGGCAGAAAAGTGATCAGCATCATACAAGCCTGAAATAGTAACGAAAGAGGAAAATGTTTGTCTGAGGTAAAACGGCTGCCTTAGAAAAAAAAAAGAGAAATTGCAACATGCTTGACATTTTGCTTTGGGAGAACTCACCAAATTAAGAAGTGCAAGTGTGTCATCGATGCGTTCAATGACCTGAAACAGTCTGAATCCAGACAGATTGAGGAAACGAAAGAACGAACATGCAAAGTTGTAAGATATAAAATACCACAACCTATTTCCATGAAGGCTAAATCTAGAGTAACACAGTAACTCTGTGTATTTTCTCTGTACTTACCTTATATGTGCTGCCCAAGCAACTGTTACTATCAGAAATGTCATCAGGTACACAGCGATTTTAGTGGTGAGAAGCAACTGAATGCTATCTGTCAGTTCCTGTGTGTAACAGTAACATTTTGTTAGCATGGAGTTTGAGTCTGTGTCGATTTGGCAAGGCTTTGACGGTTGATTCAAAAGTCTAGAGACACTTATTACACTTTGATGCGACGTATTGAGAATATATAATATATAGAGTAATTAGATATGAAGGTATTTATGAAGATGTACTGGTATTTATCGTGAACTATTTAGACGATTGTGTATGACCTTACTGTGAACATCTCACTATAATCCCATTTATGTTATTACATTACACAAAAACAATACAGAAACTTTTTAAAAAAGGAATGTTGGAAAAAGTGACAGCTTTTATTCAATTGACCCTTGATATAATCTCACTTTTTCTATTTTCAGTACAGTACTTACATAGATCTATATATAGATATAAACCTGATATTTATTTACTTTGAAGATCTGAGCCGTGAAGAAAAGCCTGAAGCTGTGCAAGCTTTTGTTGCCGTCAGTTACAATCGCACACATTCACAACATAATACTGTATGTCAGTAAATCCAGTGCAATGAAATGAAATTCTGACATAAAAAAGATGGAGATGTGAATATAATAAACCACAAAATAATAAACCATTGTACTAAACTGGACTCTTCTTGATCCAAGGAAAGGAATGATCCAGAAAGTATGGATAATTAATCGATTAATTATAATTAATTAATCGATTAATTATACGGTAGCATTGCCCGCTCACAGCTTCAGGGTCCAGGTTTGTTCCTGAGCTGGAGTTTCTCAACATGTTTGTGTTGGTTTCCTTCCACCTCTCAGTAATATGCTGGTAGTTATACTGACTGCTCTAAATGACCTTGGTGTGAATGAGGGGGCATAGTGCCATGAAATGTACTCAGGAATCCTTTCAGGTGTGAATTCAGGACTGGGTCCCTGGGATAGACTCTGGATTCACCACAGCACTGATGAATGAGTAAGTGAGTGTGTGAGTGAGTGAATGAGTGTGTGTGTGTGAGTGAATGAGTGAGTGTGTGAGTGAGTGAGTGAGTGAGTGTGTGTGAGTGAATGAGTGAGTGTGTGAGTGAGTGAATGAGTGTGTGTGTGAGTGAATGAGTGAGTGTGTGAGTGAGTGAGTGAGTGTGTGTGAGTGAATGAGTGAGTGTGTGTGTGAGTGAATGAGTGAGTGTGTGTGTGAGTGAATGAGTGAGTGAATGTGTGAGTGAGTGTGTGAGTGAGTGAGTGAGTGAGTGAGTGAGTGAATGTGTGAGTGTGCATGTGAGTGAATGAGTGAGTGAGTGAATGTGTGAGTGTGTGTGAGTGAATGAGTGAGTGTGTGTGTGAGTGAATGAGTGAGTGTGTGTGTGAGTGAATGAGTGAGTGTGTGTGTGAGTGAGTGAGTGAGTGTGTGTGAGTGAATGAGTGAGTGTGTGTGTGAGTGAATGAGTGAGTGAGTGAATGTGTGAGTGAGTGTGTGAGTGAGTGAGTGAGTGAGTGAGTGAGTGAGTGAGTGAGTGAATGAGTGAATGTGTGAGTGTGCATGTGAGTGAATGAGTGAGTGAGTGAGTGAATGTGTGAGTGAGCATGTGAGTGAATGAGTGAGTGAGTAAATGAATGATAACATATCTTACCTCATTGTCTTGAAATTTGTTATGGGCAACAGGTAATATCTGAAAGACATAAATGCATGTACAACTCAATAGGCTGCTCCACACCCATACTGGTGTGGTGTCTGTGTGACTGACTGTACCATGACAGTGGCGATGATGGAGATGAGAGCATCACTGTAAGCCAGTAGACGGTGTGAAGACTGTGTGCTGCTGTATCCGTCCCTCTCTGAACCACTGACGCTCTCCATAAACGACTGACAATCATTTCTAGGCCTGTTCATTTTCTCCATCTCTTCGTCGTCATGATGCTCAATGATTTCGCTGTCGTTGTTTTCTGCCATGACAGCAACAGCGTCTCACACATCCGTACACAGCGGTTTGTTTACAAACAAACACTACGCTTCATCCCGGGGCCGCGCACGCGCAGTGAGACAGAAGCCTGCGTCTCTAAAACACTGCGCATCATCCGGTCGCTTTGGCTTGTTATATGTCTGTAATGCGGACTTAAACATCTGTATATTCAGTAGATATGTGATAATAAACACAATATGGGTTCGGTAGTAGATAAAAAAAACAAAAACAAATAACATAACAACAAAAGAAAAAACAAGCTTGCGGAAATGACGCAATGTTATTGCACGTGACCACTCCTGCTTTCTTCCTGGAAGTGTCACGTGTTTAGAGTAGTAAAGTGCATACAATGGATTTATTTTTTTAAACCAGGAATCAGAAAATTCTCTATTTCTAACCGGTATAATATTATAATAATAATAAAGCGTATGTGAAGTAGAGCATCACTGACTTACAGAGATACTATTTTTTAATACTATTCATTTCTATTTAATTGTTTTTGGAGTTAAGTAGAATGAAGCACATGTGCAGGTTGTGTGAGGTTTGCGCATGCGCATTATCACTATTTTCAGTACCCAATAGAGGGCGCTGCGCACATAGTAATGTTCCTTTAGGTCTGTGAGGCTTTACTGAATCAGAATCAGATTCAGGTTTATTGGCCAAGTGTGTTGACACACACAAGGAATTCGGTTCCAGCTGTTTGTGACATAAATAACACTATACTATACAAACTATATAAGACAATGCAGATAATGAGATACAATATAGACATAATGAGTATTAAATATGAATATAGAATATGAACATAAAATGTTATGTATGTAAAGTGTAGGAGTGCAAATAACAATATTGTGCAATATTATGCTTTTTGTACAATATATAGCAGCAGTAATGTGTGTAATATATACAGATGATGTGATGACTGACAGTCCTGATAATGCAGTACTTATGATAAGAAGCAGTGAATATAATTATGGGGAGTTGTTGATCAGGGTGATTGCCTGGGGAAAGAAACTGTTCCTGTGTCTGGCAGTTTTAGTAAGTTCTGTAGCACCTGCCAGAAGAGAGGAGCTAAAAGAGGTTGTGTCCAGGGTGCGAAGGGTCAGTGGTGATTTTTCCTGCCCAGTTTCTGGTTCTTGTGTCGTACAAGTCCTGGAGAGTGGGCAGGGGGTGCCAATTATTTTTTCTGCTGTTTTTACTGTGCGTTGCAGTCTGTTCCTGTCCTGTTTTGTTGCTGCACCAAACCAGATGTTGATGGATGTGCACAGGACAGATTCAATGACTGCAGTATAGAACAGCATCAACAGCTCCTGTTGGCAGACCATACTTCCTTAATTGACGTAGAAAGCACATCCTCTGCTGGGCCTTTTTGATGATGGAGTTTATGTGATAATGGGGGGGGGGGGGGGTGTTAAGGGGTCTTTCCTGAAGTCCACTATCATCTCCACAGTTTTGAGGGTGCTTAGCTCTAGACTGTTCTGACTGCACCATAGCAAAAAGAAAAAGCAAAGCAATCCTACTGAATTTAGGTTAGGTTTGGGGTATTTTACTGGGAATTTTTGAATCCACTTGTCTGAATGGATCTGGAGACAATACAGAGTTCTTCTGACTGATCACCTGCAATAAGACTTTCCTAACAGGATGGATGTGGTAACCTGGTGGTTACGGTGTTGGGCTACTAACCAGAAGGTTTTGAGTTCAATCCCAGGTCCATTGACGCCCCTTTTCCACCAATGCAGTTTGATTGCAGGTTCAGAGAATTTAAATCCAGTTCTTTCTTTTTCGACACCCAAAGCACCGGCTCTGAACCAGGAAAAGTGGTTCTTATTTAGCACCAAAACATTGCTGGTCTAGACTTAAAAACCGCTTGTGTCAGGGGCTGTGGGCTAGGTTACTGTGACCAACAAGACAAAAGAGAACGTTGTTAGCGGCATTTTTAAATTTTAAATCAGAATTCCCCACGTTTGGGTGACAATGTAGGTTCACAGAGCCATGAGCATCATCCGCCATTGTTGATGTTGCGTTTGTGTTTGCTGCTGCTGTGCAAACGTTGCTAACAGTGATGTAAGACTTGACTCTGTGATGGCTCTCTAGCCCATGGAAAGGCAAACCGGTTCTTAGAAGGCTCGCCAGTGAAACCAACTTTGAACCAGCACTCTGAACCAACACCCAGTTCTTTCTAGTGGAAAGGGGGCACAAGCTGCCACTGTTGGGCCCCTGAGCTGGACCTTAACCCTTAATTGCTCAGTTATATAAAAAAAAAGAGAGAGAAAATGTAAGTCACTCTGGATAAGTGCGTCTGCTAAGTAAGTCTCAGGATAAGTGCTGTAAATGTTAAATCGGTTTTGTTGCCATTGATAGTTTGCACTGTATGTTTTGCTGAGGATGAAAATGTAATGCAGCTTATTCTGGGTGATGCACAGTAACCAGATCTTAACATTTTTCACAATAATGTGCTCAAAATGTTTGGGCCAGTTGTTTTTACACAGATATCTGTTAAATTATTGAATTATATCACTAAGCTATTGAAGACTACAAGAGAACTTCCAAAGATCTAAATAATAGCATTATACTCTACCTAACTGATTAATCAGCTGTAGGGATGTTATTTACTGTTATTTTCCCAGCATTAAATTGTAACTCAGAACCACAGCAGACTGTAAGCCATGACATTAGACCGACATTAGATATAGTTATTATAGTGTGATTTATTTTTCCTTCCACCACTATGCATAAGCAATAACTTTTTTAGCCTGACGTTTGACCCCTAAAGAGATGCGAAGGATGTTTTATGGACAATCTTAATGTGAAGGATGGAATAATATCTTAATAACTATAGGTCCTGTTGTGTAGCGAGCATCAATTTTGTTTATTACACCCATTAACTGTTTATTGGCATACACCATGGCATACCCAGTGACAGCATCTGCGTTTGTGAGGAAACAGAACTCGGCTTAATCACAGTGTCCTCATCTGACACCTCAGAGCTGTCTGGAGGTTATTAATTTCGTGCTGACAATGCACTTTACTTCACCCCTGAGCTTAATATCGATGAGTGAGTTTGCAGTAGCTGTGTGCAAAATGATTCCTGATGGCAGTCAATTGAATTGTGAGTGTGTGGGGTGTCAACGCTGGTCAACACTTATGCCTGCACTATGATGAAGTACAAATGTCTCTGGGCTGTATGTGTTCAGCAAAGAGGATTTTTCCAGGAGCAAAATTATATTCAACACACATGGCACACAAGAGTGTGCACACAAGAGTGTCTTCTGTCTCTTCAAAACTGTCTTCTCAATTACCATCTCCTTTCTATCATTATATCTGTTCAATGCAAATCAATTCAAATTTATATTCACATTGTCACAAAGCTGCTTTACAGGAATATTAAAAGTTCTGAACAAAAAATGATAAAAAATTTAAAAAAAAAAAAAATACCTTAATGAGCAAGGCAGATGGGACGGTGGTGAGAAAAAAACTCCCTGAGACCATATAAGGGAGAATCCATAAGAGGAACCAGACTCAATAGCAAACTCATCTTTATTAACTTTCCTTTCTGTAACTGTACACTATATTGTTAAGTGCAATTGTGTAACCAGGGACTTTTGGGCAACTTACAAATATGAGTATCGGGATAATTTCACAGTTTTAACATAGATTTCTTTCTGCCAAACCCATCAAATGTTTGATGACAAAGACCCGAGGATAAAACCGACAGCAGACAAAGTTATCCCTATCATCCCCCCTTTAGTAAAGGCAAAACAAACACTACTGATAAGCAGGTAAAGGATCCTGATCTCCTAATGAACTGCTACAAACTCAAAATTAGACAACTTTTCATGCAGGTGAATAGATTGGAATTTGTGTTAAACTATGTTGAGGAAAATGTAGATTAATCAACTGCCTCATGTATGGTAATATATATGAGTATATTATGTGGCATGTCTCTATGAGTGAACAGTTACTATAGAAACAATAGAAAATGTATTAGAATGATGGCATTAAAATATAATCCTGTGATTTGAATTACATCTCCAACTACCGTCAGAAGTGCTGTTATAGAAAATGAATCCTTTCATTTTACATTTGTAACCTTCACAGTCTCAAATTTTAATCATCTAAGGCAGGGGTTCTGGAGAGCCAGGGACTAGCAGATTTTTTCTTATTTCCATGCTCTACCACATTTGGTAATTAAATGGCTGGTGGAAACAGCAGGCCTTGAGCAGGACAATCAAAAATCTACGCTGGACCCTGCAATGGAGTTCAGCAAACTTAAGTACAATTCTCTTTTCAGACATACAGTATATCAGCATAAATTTATCTCCCAGGTAATTTCCCAATTTATACTAAGTACCAGTCGCTATCTAACCCTGGAAATCCTGGCAGTTTTGTAGATCAGATCTCAGCCTGCTGCTCCAGCCCAACACTGCAGGAGTAGGTCAGCACCGTATTGACTTCCTTTCCTCCTAATCTATAACTAGCAGAGTGGCTCTTAATTGCTCTTTAATCCTTACATGGCGTGAGCAGCAGAGGAGAGAGGTCGAGATGGTCGTCAAAGAACGTGATCTGCATCAGCATGAGAAGAAAATCCGATAAAATAAACAGCAGAGAATGATTAGATGCAATCAGTTAGAGACTAGTGGAGCACAGAAGAACTCGAAAATAGGCTTGTGGAAAGAAAAAGTGCAAGAAGAGTTTTATAGTGACTTGGTGGAGATGAATTGCTTCATAAATGGGTTCTACTTGGAACTTTTTGCAAAACAAAAAAACCCCATCAACTTAAAATTATTTATGGATTCACAAAAGTCTTAGTTTCCATTCAAGCTCATATTGATTACTCAACAGAAAATGTTATATTAATTCTCCCGAAAGCTTCTTTACTTTCTTCCTCTA
Organism: Tachysurus fulvidraco; assembly: GCF_022655615.1. Classification (NCBI taxonomy): domain Eukaryota; kingdom Metazoa; phylum Chordata; class Actinopteri; order Siluriformes; family Bagridae; genus Tachysurus; species Tachysurus fulvidraco. The sequence goes on from NC_062526.1 coordinate 7,192,290, forward strand.
ATGGAACGCCTCATGCTTACGTCAACCTTAGAAAAAAATCATATGTGGAATCCTAAAGGTTAAATCTGGATGTGACAATGCGAAAAAATAACATAACATAAACAAACAAAGTAAAAACAATACTTCATTTATAATAATTCAATCAAGCGCTCCCAAGTAACACAACAGAAAAGTGTGAGCTCTTGTATGTAGAAGAGGTTAGTTAATGTCCTTCCCTCAGACACAGGTTCTTAAAAAGTTCTCAGATGGCTGGCTTCATGTGTCTTGGAAAACGCATGTGTTAGACTTCACCTTCCCTGGTTGGTAGTTGTAGTGTGTTAGGGGAGAGCTGTCTACTTACTGGTAAGTGGAAATAGACAGGTGACCAAACTGGAGGAAAAATGGAGGCTCTTTTTTAGTTCTAGTTCCAGTGGGTTTATTTTTTTCTTTCTTTTAACCTATTTTTATTTCAGTGATTTAAATGAAACTGGGAAATGAAAGTTTTTTTTTTCAGTTTAAAACCTACTTCCATGTTTTTTCTAAGATATTTAAAGGTCTTTCTCTTGTGGGTGGTGCAAAAGTTTTCAGCTTCCTCTAAGCAGTGTGATGAAATGAAACCAGGGAAGTCCCTTTCGTTCTTTATCAAGTGCTTTTTTTGGCTTATTCTGTGAGTGCTGCAGTATTCCTGTGACGAAGTGCTAGTGTGGGAATTTTACGATTGATAGTCTGTTGAGTAATGACTAGCGTGATACTCTCTCTCTCTCTCTCTTGCCTCAGGACAAGGTGGTCTGTAACATAACCATTTATTATGTGCTTAGTATATGCTTTCTCATTACAAAGACATTTTAACAAGGTCCGACATGCTCACCACACGATCCGACATTTTATTCCATTTCAATCATATAAAACTAAAGAACATCCAATAACATCACTATCATTTATTCAAATGTGTATACATTTCTCATGAGGTCAGATAATAAGAGCAAACCCAAGCAATGTTTTAAACCTAACACATTGAAGCTCATTCATCTTATATGAAGCAAGATTCCATTCTGAAAGCTATTCTGATGTCAAAGAACTTCTGCCTCAGATACTGCTATATATCCGAATAGAGCATACAGCAAAACTAATCCACTAACACTGCATGTCCGGGACACACTGACTCCAGGAAGATTACAGAACCGGTGGGTAATCACACATCTGAAGAGCAGAAGGTTTTAGTCTCCAGAGTATATGTGAATGACACCAAGAATCAGCTCATCCTGGTTCCAAGTAACAGCCATGTAATCACCTCATACTAGAGCAGAATGAATGATCTTTCTCTGTTTCTCCAGCTGTTTGAAATAGTCAGGGCTTTAGATCTCTCATGGCAGTTTTAAAAGGTTATAAGCAATGGAGCAAGAGAAAGGAATTAGTATTCAATGTGCGAGGATACTTAAACATTAATGGGCACAGCAGTAGAAGTGGATTAAAGGGATTCGTTACTCAGAAATGCTTAAATAGTAAACAACCGAAATGAATTCTAGATTGTTAACCAGACTCCAGTGCACATAATGTTTGTAATATCTAAACTTTGGTTCGTAATGTAATGAAGCTATACATCATCCCATTTTCTGACAGCATTAACACTGTGCGAGAAAAAAAAAAGAACTATAGTTAATAGTGATAAAAAAAACATACAAACAATAAACAAACAATATCCTTCTATATATCAAGGCAGTCAGAATGATATGACACGAATGACGGTCCCACAGATGAATGTATTTAAACAAAACAATTAGATTTTTAGCAACCACATAATAATAGCCTTACTAAAGGCAATATCATGCTTCTAAAATCATGTTTCTAGCTTTTCTCAGACATGACAGCTGCCTCTAATATACAGTAATGCCTTTTGGCATGAAGAATGACTCATCTACTTTACAACAGTTGATAAGCCTAGTCTTGGCTGCCGTATTAAATTACCTGGATGACTTTGTGTTTTTTCTCTGAACTGGCACAGTCACAAATAATCTTTGTGTACATTCTATGAAAAGATGAGAAAGGCTTCCTTGACTTTGAATTTAGCAAAGTGTGAGTTTGCTACAACAAAGGTACAACAATCTATCATTGTACACAATATACTCACAAGTTTATGGACACTTGACCATCACACCCATCTGAGATTCATGAACATCCCTTTCCAAATTCCGTCCTCATTAGCTGTTATACTATACTCCACTCTTTTGGAAAGGCTGATTTCCACTAAATTTTACAATGACCTGTGGTGTAGTCAGCATTCAATGGGGTTGAGGTCAGGGATCTGTGCTGGAAACTTGAGTTCTTCCACACCAACCTTTCGAAACCTTGTTTTTATGGAACTCACTTTGAGCACAGGGGCATTGTCATGCTGAAACAGGTTTGGGCCTCTTAGTTCCAGTGAACAGAAACTGTCATTTTACAGCATATAAAGACATCCTATACAATTGTATGCTTCCAACTTTTTGACAACAGTTTAGAAAAATGCACATATGTAGGTGATGGTGTTCTCCTAGCTTTGGCTTTTTGTAAGTAAGCAAAAGTAGGATGAGGACATGTTTGTTCTGTGGAAGTAAACCCAAATTCAAAGAAATCAAACACTTCTACTAGGTGTGAGTTACACAGTCTGCAGTCACGGCTCATTTTACGTCTCCACTAAGCCCTTACATGTATTTTGGACTGGTGATGTAGGAAACAGCTACATGTTACATAATAATGTTTGTGGACATCATATAACATCCATAAGCCTATGAGATAGTGGTCACCCGATATATTACAGAATTTCTCGACTAAACTGACATTCACAGAGTAAAAATACAACTTGTTTTGTGAGGTTTACTCCAAAAAACAACATAGTGAAGATAGATGCATATGATTAAGATCCTGAATTGCTAAATTATTAAATTAAAGGAGGTGCAGTGCAGATGCTAGCTGCTGTGTGGGCAAGTTATTTTAGTCTGAGGTTTGGAGTGCAGGGTTTTTTCACTGTATTAATATTGATGGTGTTTTTTACCCTTATTTTCAGGCAGCCTTATCTCCCTAACATTCGCATCATCTACACACACACACTCACACACACACACACACACACACCACACACACACACACACACAGAGAGAGAGAGAGAGAGAGAGAGAGAGAGAGAGAGAGAGAGAGAGAGAGAGAGAGAGAGATAATAAAAGTTAAAAATAAAGAAATAGAAAAAAAAATAAAAAATCTGGAAAAAACATAAGAGTAAAAACTGGATTGCACAAGGCTTCAATTACCCCACTTCACCACCCAAACAAGGATGACATAGCCTTTTCAACCACCTGCTCTTCTGATGCAGCCTCCAACCCATAAGTAGACTTAAAACACTTTCCCAAACCTAAGAGCCTCCCAGCTGCATTGCTCTATTCAAAAGAGAGCCAAAAGGGAGCGTATGACTGTCACTGTGAGTTAGGGCTCATTTACTAATGGGCTGGTCCTGACTCTGTTGGTTGCTGGGAGAATAAATCAGAGAGGGCTCCTGATGTATCGTGGGATTGTTTCTCCAGGCTTTATAACACTGGCACAAAGGAAGACAAGAATGAGCTGTATGCAGGTTTATATCTATAATATTGCACTTGACTAGTTTTGGGTGCTGTGAGCACCTGGACACAATATCATGCATTAAAAGAAATCCCCAATCCCATATTTTGCTTCCTGTTTTCCCAGTTTTTCTCATTCTTTCCCTGAAGAGATTTCCCAGCAGGTGATCACTCTGTGATATCTTGATGTCTGGTACCCAGCACCCCAGCACTGAGAAACCATATGGAACATCTTCACGGCACAATATGGAACCCATCCCATGCTGTCTATGGAACTCAAAACATGCATCTCAAACACACTGAAAGCAGTGTGATGGCACCACAGATCTTTTTTTTGCCAACTGTTTTATCGTTCAGATTTGGTAATCCAGCGATTTATTTTGTCTGTGCTAAAGCTTTACTAGTGCAGTTTTTAAGCATGTGTATGTGTGTAATTAGAGTGTGGCAGCTGGTGAAACAGCAGGCCACCTGCACATGAAAAGCTATGGCACACCTTTCTCAATCAGGTCAGTTCCTAACCAAGCCCTGCTGAAACACAGGGATGTCAACGTAAGCTCTGCTTGCAGATCCAGGTAGTGCACTGAGCACACATTCCATCTGGTTGGAAAAAATTTGTTTGATGCTTTTTTTTTTAACTTGATGTGTCATAAATATTGTGGAGAATGCATTACATACACCTACATCAACTCTATTTCTTATCTTTGTTTGAGATACAATAATTCTGTATTCTTATATTTTAAATATCTGGTGCTAATTTTGAGCATTTGAATACTATAAAAGTATATTTCACTTTGCTCCTAATAAAAGAAAGCACAATAATCCAGGACCGAACATAAAACAGGTAATCACCTGTTTTATGTTCGGTCCTGGATTATTGTGCTTTCTTTTATCCCCTGTGTATCAGTGAAGTCTTGCTGTTAGTACTGTGAAAATTGTTACTTTCAGCTAAAGCCTTGTGTTCAAAATATTATGTCATTAGACATCCTGGTTTTCACCTATTTCATGTGTTGACACTGACTATTGATCCTCCATATTTAATCCGTACTCCATCTGTATTTTGACCTTTGCCATGGACACTGATTGTGATTCATGGATCACCGTTGATCAGACACTAAAGATACTGATCCGAACTGTGTTGTCTTGCCAAAAATGTTTTTGTCTCCTACTTGGTAAACCAGAGCTATGTGGATTGTGCTTTACAATTGCAGTTCAAAGCTAAAATGGTTGTGAAGTAACTAAAAAAAAACCCTTGGTGTCTAGGCACTAATTGCCTTTTCTATTTCTTGTGCACTTATACTTTTTATTATTTATGTACTTTTTTTTTTTTTTTTTTTTTACTGTTTTTTATTATTCACTCAGGGTTAAAAATGATCTTTTTGGCAAAAGCTAAACACTTGCACAAATAATCATTTGTCTTTTGTCCTTAACATTTGCTTTATCTTTGCAGGTTTGCTAATTGCTTTGTATTATTAAGCTTTTAACGGCTTGTACATGTTGTAAATTGCTGATGGATAAGTATCTGCTAAATTACAAAATATATGACTTTTTTTTTTTAACAATGTCAGCAATCAAGTTATCATTGTTTTGGATTTCATGTTTCTTCAAGCTCCCCGTTTATCCCAATTTTTTGGTCACATACAGTATACATACTTTACAGGACAATGGCATGCTTCACATTTACCAGCTTGTTAGGAAAATGTAGTCAGATATATTACAGCACTCCTGGAGATCTAGTAGATAAGGGTCTTGCTGAATTGCCCAACAGTGGAGGAACATGAGGGACTTGAATCAACAAACCTCAGGCCAATAATCTAGAGCCTTAAACACAGAGCCACATATCTGGTTATGGCAACAGCAGATTATTTAAATTCCTCATCGCAAAAAATGACAGCAGAAAAAAATTCCTATAAGTCTGTTATGTGCTATTTATTAGAAAGTGACGAATGAAAGTCTAATCCATAAAGCAATAACCCATTAGACAGATTATGCCATCAGACCATCTCTGCCCATCTGGGTCCCCTGATGTGATGGTATCCTAAAAGTAAAACTCATGATATACACAATGGATCAGACTCTGGTGAAAAGGTGCTGTGTCAATAACGAATGAAATAAAATGTGTTCTTCTTTGATAGTAAATAATCCCAGTCACCAGTGTCTCTGGCATAAATATGCACATGCTCATACTTGCTCTAGCTTTGCAAAGTACTCATTTACATCTACGTACAGTCAAATCTCTCTATGAACACTGGATAATGTTCACCACTGAATGTATACCACTGATTTTGGGATATGATGACTGGTTATAGATTTAAAATGGCATTGTAATTATACATTACGTTTACATTCACAGCATTTGGCAGACTGCCTTATCCGGAGGGATGTACAAAAGTGCTTTTAAGTCTCTATCATTGAATACTTTTACTCTGGTTCACTAGGTTACAGACTTAAGATACCAATGACTCAGACTTTAAGATGCCAGAATTAAGATGCCAATGACTCAGCTGTCCGGACCCCTAGGGGAAGTTCATTCCACCACTTTGTTGCCAGAACAGAAAAGAGTCTTTTTGTATACTTACCTCTTACCCTTAGTGATGGTGGGAACGGTCGAGCAGTGCTGGTAGCTCTGAGTAGTGCGAGGAGTGATGAGAACTTGGGGATAAGAGGGAGCTGGTCCATTTTTGGCTTTGTAGTCAAGCATACATGTTTTGAATCTGATGAGTACAGCACAGGACCAAATACTGAGCCCTGTGGTACACCAGTGGAGAGTCTGCATGAAGCAGATGTCATTCCTATCCATGTTACCTGAGATGTGCCAGATAAGGGTTGTTAATAAATCTTTCCCAGCCACAGTAATGTCCATAAAAAACAAGCACACAAACAGATAACAGTAAGATGTTATAAGTTCAAATATGCATTCAGCATTTTGATGATACTTTCAGGTGGATTCATATATTTATCTTCAAATATGATATTCTGGATCAATGCAACATTACAGATGTGTCCAAGATTTCATTTTTTTTAGTTTAATCTTAGTCTTATTATCTTCGTCTCAATGCCGTTTTATTACCAGCTCAGTGGAGTCAGTGGGAATTAGCTTTTGATTCATCTCTAGCTAAAGAGAGTAATGCAGCAGCTCTTTATTCCTTTAGTCAGTCCAACACTCTCATTTTCTTATCTATACATGCAAAGAGATCAGGTTCCAAAGCTTCAACTTTCATGCCAATCCTGCCGTCATCGGCGTTGTGCTTGTCATCTTTTAGATAGATGAGCCAAGTCTTTTTTTTTTTTTAAACAAAGTCTTTTTATTAATTTAGTTTCAGTTTCACATTTAAATTAACACACCCCATACTGGATCAATAAGAAATATAAACATTAGTCAGGCCTTTAGGTAACATCATACAATTTTTAACACAGGTATGTGTAGACAATTACACAAAATTGTCAATTGACACATTTTCAAAATAAGACGTAAATGGCATCCACATGTTATAAAACTTCTCAACCGACCCTTTTATACTGTACCTAATCTTTTCCAAATGTATATGACACATGACCTCTCTAATCCAGAGTCCATATGTCGGTGGGCGTGAATCCTTCCACCTTCACAAAATAAGTCTTCTAGCTAGCAGAGAGCAAAAAGCGATCATGTTCACCTGGCACCTGCTAAAAGAGGCATCCACCTTGATCACCCCGAATAATGCAATCAAAGGGCATGGGTGTACAGTTTTTCCACATATTTTGGAAAATGCATCAAAAATAGATAGCCAATATCCATGAAGTTTTGAACAAGTCCAGAACATGTGGAGAAGTGTAGCGGGTGTTTGCTTGCAACGATCACATGCAGGATCCAAGTCCAACTTTATCTTGGACAGTTTATCCTTGGACCAATGTAAACGGTGTACCACTTTAAACTGAGAGATGGCATGTCTCAGACACACCGAAGATGAGTGAATATTCTGTATGACCTTTTGCCAGACCACATCCGATATGTCTTCATCCAAGTCAGATTCCCACCTGTGTTTCAGAATGTCCAGACTGGTCACATGGAATGAACTGAGCAGTGTGTAAATCCTACTCAGGACCTGTTTAGTGTCTATTCTACAATCAAATATCTTATCCATAAGGGACTGAGCTGGACACTGAGGAAAACAATCAGAATTGGCCATAACAAAGTTTCTCAATCGCAAATATCTAAAAAAAACTGTGATTTTTTTAATGTTAACTTTCTCTACCAGTTGTTCAAATGAGGCAAACTTATTATCAATGTACAGATCATACAGTGAACGTAGTCCATTCAAAGCCCAACTATCAAAAGCTTCATCAGTTACCGAAGGGATAAACATGTGGTTATATGCCACAGGGGCAGCAAATAATAACCTGATGGAACCAAAAGACCGTCTGCACTGATTCCAAATCTTAACTGTGTGGACAACAACTGGGTTAGAAGAGTATGTTGAAATTGATTGTTTAAAGGGTAACCAAGAGCAGAGCAATGCTGTAGGAGAGCTGGATGTAATTGAGGCCCTCTCTAAATTCACCCAGCTTGGTGGAGAAGTGTCCCTTCTCAAGCAATGCAACCACGCTCTAATATTAGCTGCCCAGTAATAGTACATGAAATTAGGAAGCGCCATGCCCCCCAAATTTCGGGGCAGTTGTAATATCTTTTTGTTGATCCTTGGATGCTTTTTATTCCAAATAAAGGATGATAGCTGGCTATTCAGGTTGGAAAAGAATGATTTAGAAAGAAAAATTGGCAGGGATTGGAACAAGTAAAGAAATTTAGGTAAAATAATCATCTTGACTAAATTAATCCTTCCCCCCAGGGAAAGAGGCAAGGATTCCCAACGAGCAATATCTTGTTTAAAATTTGCCAACAAAGGATGATAATTAGCCCGATAAAGATTCTTAAAATTGCGTGTAATCCAAATACCCAGATATTTAAATTTTTCCGAACTGACTTTAACTGACGCTTTTCTGAACATTAACCTTATAGCCTTAACCTTACATTAACCTTGGGAAATTCTCCCAAATTTACCAAGTAAGATCAATAACTCAGGGATACTAGACAGAGGATCCGAAATAAACAACAGCGTGTCATCGGCATAAAGAGAGACCTTATGCACAAAGCCCATACGATTTATACCTTTAATGACTAAACTCTGCCTTACGGCAATAGCCAAAGGTTCAATCGCCATCGCAAATAAGAGGGGCGAGAGCAGGCATCCCTGGCGTGTACCTCGTTGTAATGCAGAGTAACTGGTTATATTATTATTGGTATGTACCACTGCCATTGGGGAAGAATAAAGCAATTTTATCCATGATGTAAATTTAGGGCCGAATTTAAATATTTCTAGTCTTAAAGAGATAACCCCACTCAACCCGGTCAAATGCTTTTTCAGCATCAAGAGAAAGTATCACCTCATCGTCTTTGTGACCGAGTGGAGTGGGAGCATACAACACATCTAACAGTCGTCCAATGTTAAAAAAGGATTGGCGATTTTTCACAAACCCTGTCTGGTCAGGTGAAACAACAGTGGGAACTACCTTCTCAAGGCGTTATGCAATGACCTTTGCAAAGATCTTGACATCCGCATTCAGAAGCGACACTGGCCGGTATGAACCACAATTTAGAGGGTTTTTATCCTTTTTAATTAGTAAAGAGATGACAGCTTGACGCATAGATACTGGAAGTGAGAAGTTTACAGAAGACTCATTGAAAACTGACAGTAACAAAGGAGACAGCGGTTCTGAAAATGTCTTGAAAAACTCGGCTGGAAAGCCATCCGGTCCCGGGGACTTGCCACTTTGCATGTCTCTAATTGCAAAAACTATCTCATTTACCGAAATATCTTTTTCCAATTCATCGGCCAGATCCGGACTTACGGCGGAAACGTTAATACCTTCAAAGAAGGTCTCCAAATCAGACTAATTAGAAGATGAATCAGAAGAGTATAGTGACTGACAGAACTGACTAAAACATGAGTTAATTTTCTCATTGTCTGAGCATTGAATACCTTGGCCATTGATTATAGCTGAGATATTGTGAGTAGCTGATCTCTGGCGTAGCTGATGTGCGAGCAGACGCCCCGCCTTCTCACCATGTTCATAGTACGCATGCCTTGATTTAGAAATCAGATACTCTGCTTTTTCGGTAGACAGAGTGTTAAATTCAGCTTGAAGTGACATACGTTTCTTGACTAAATCTGGTGAAGGGGAATGGCTATATTCCCTGTCCACACGTAATATCTCGTCTGTCAACAATCTTAACCGTTCAGAGCTTCTCCTCTTCTTGTTTGCACAATATATTATCTGACCCCTTAAATATGCCTTTAAGGGCTCCAAAACCGTAGAAAGCGGCATTCCCAGGGTTTGATTAACTTCAAGGAAGAATTTAATTTCTGCTCTTAAAAAACTGACAAAAGTCTCATCTGAAAGTAGTAACGAGTTAAATCGCCATGGGCGGTATATTGATCGAGGATCTGAAAAACACAATTTCATACTGAGGGGCCCATGGTCTGAAATGACTATGGCACCATAGTCACATTAACTCACCAAGTGTAGAATTCGATTGTCGATGAAAAAATAATCAATTCGGGAGTACGTCTTATGAATAGAGGAGAAAAATGAATATGCCCTCGAGGTAGAATTGCGAAAGCGCCACACATCAGCCACACCATATGTTTCCAGAAATGATTTGATCGACTGAGCAGACTTAGTAAGGGTTGTTTTTCCGGCCGCACTCCGATCTAGCGATGAGAGCACACAATTAGTATCTCCACCAATTATGAGACTGTGTGTAGACATATCTGGCATATTTGAAAATAATGTGTTAAAAAAGGTATAATCATCCCAGTTTGGTGCATAAACCGAGACTAAGACAACTGGAAGTGTGTACAATTTCTCTACCACGAGAACATATCGTCCAGCAGAGTCTGTATGTACACTAGAAACAGTGAGTTGTATGTGTTTACCAATCATGATGGCCACTCCTCTTGATCTAGCGTGAAAGTTTGATTGAAACACCTGCCCAGACCATTTTTTACCTATACTATCTGCTAAACACACATGGGTCTCCTGTAAAAATGCAATATCTGTATCAAGCTGTTTTAAATGTGCTATAACTTTTCTACATTTTAAGGGACTGTTGAAGGATTTCACATTCCAAGTCACACAGTTAACTGGATATTCAGAAGAATGCCTAGTACCTTTTTTGTTAGCCATGTTAAAACTATGTACAATGATGCATACACATGAGATCCTGACAAGAAACAACCCAATAGTATACAAATCCAGTATAATCCCACCCCCTTCTCCAACAAAACCCAGGAGAAAACAAAACCTCACAACAAAAAAATCCACACATTATAGTGCTTATATTGAGGAACATCACTCTAGCTGCTAGGGCTCCTGGCTAGCCCCCAGATATAATTAAAAAAGAAAACACCAAAAAGAGAGAAAGAAAAAAAAAGTTATACAGTAGTGTTCTCCAGGTGCTTAAAACAGCAGTGCCCCAGTGGCCTAATGGATAAGGCACTGGCCTCCTAAGCCAGGGATTAGGGGTTCAAGTCCCATCTGGGGTGTGCTTAAGCAGAATGGTGCAGGAAAAGCATGCTTGTCCACATTTTAGCCCATGCTGGGCCCATCCC